>NW_026542596.1:30724529-30980703 GCF_028750875.1 Macrosteles quadrilineatus | reverse complement strand
CAACGTCTGTCGAACCAGCTAGTATATAATAAAATCCAATGTATGTTTGTTTGTCCTTTATGGACTCCGAAACCACTCGACAGATTGTAATGAATCTTTCAGGCTTTATTAAGCATTATTCAAGGATGGTTTGTATGAAGTTTGGTGCAGATCCGTCCAAAGGGCTCCGCCCCAGTGGCTCTGGAGTTTCCCATGTTAACCTTATGAGTACTCATATTTAAATGGAATTAAAGAATCTTAACAGCTGGTTCAACTAATCAATTTTATTTTGTGATGCTCAATACATTAAAAAGTTAATAGGTTTACCAACAGGGTGCAGCACTATATTTTTTTTTTTATTTATGACAACAGTTAATTTTGAACCAAAAGGTGAGTGAGCGTTGCGAACGAACTTCAACCAGGACGTGATTGAGCCATGCGAACGAGCTCATCTTGAAAATGAACGAGCTTTAGACATTATACCACATTAGGACAGGACGACATCTGTCGGGCCAGGCCAGCTAGTATTGTTAATAAAAATAAACTATTTTTAAAACGTTTAATATATGTATAGGCTTCTACTACATCTTATACTACCAAAGCAACTTAGTCCGGATGAATTTAACTATAACTATACCAAAATATTCTAACAATATGTGCTAATATATTAATTGTTCATTTGAACGTTTGACTGTGTTAAGCTCTAAAGTTCAACTAAGATAAATATCATACATTAATAATTAATATCATGACAGTGCATATCTGGTAGTAAAGTGTGTGGACGTTGATTCCAGCTCAGATTCAACAGACAAATGGTTTTCTCTTCCATAAATCTCCAGGTGTTACCAGGATTGTGAGGCCTTTAGCTTGGAGGAATCACTTGGCGTCTTCCGTAAGATAGGGACTCTCCTTTGGTCAAGTACGTATCATTGATATTTTACAATATTATGTGTAAACGATACACATTTAGATAAACCATTAATTTGTTAACCTTATAAACCTATCATACTAAATCAGTTATAAACATAAATTTCTAACAGAACTGGCTGATTACTTTTCCCTTTACAAATTAAAAAAAAATATACCAAAAGAGTAGTTTCAAAAAACGAAAACAATACCAATAGAGCAGTTTCAAAAACCAAAACAATACTACTGTAATTGAGTGCACATAATAAAGACCCAACCAATGTTTCACAATAGGTTTACTATAGGTTTGGGTACTCTGTCATTAATGGTTTTGTAAATTTAATTTGCTTTGGTTTAGACTAAAGAAAAAGCAGTGAACAAACTGTTTTTATACCTTGTTAGTTTGTTGTTATAAGTAGTTGTTAATACCTAGAAGCTGGTGCAACGCAATCCGTTCTTTCCTCAAAGTTGCTTTAGAATGTAAACGATTCCGCAACTGTTCACTTTTTCTGTTTCCCATAATGATTTAATTTTGCCTCAAAGATTCTTCGAATATAATTGTTACGTTAAAAATTAAACAAATGATATTAGTTTATTATTATTTATTATTTAATATATAAAACATGCATATAGATTTCAATCTTAATATGAAATCGATTGCTTATTTTTGTCCCTCAAATGACATAATGTTTTCAATGAAATGCAAAAATTAAATTACACCTATCAATAAAGTATATTAACATCAACGAATTATATTATTGAGCGGATCGAGCGAAGCGAGCGAAGCTCTTTGGGATCAACTTCAATGCAAACAATATAACACCATCACTCAATAACGGCTGAACACATTTCAGCCAAACTTAACAAGACTACTTAGACTAATAATGAGATGGTTTGTAAACAAATAAATTTCAATTAGATAATGCTAATGCAATTTAAAACGAACTTAAAATTTCAAATTTTTAACATTAGGCTTATGGGACTAAAGTAGTTATGACAGTTTTTTTGTTTACAAGAAAAATGTAAGCAAGAGAATCATAAGGTATTTCTGAACTTTCTATACTTTTCTTTTAAACGTTTTTAAACCATTCCTATTATTTTAATAAACAAGAAAATGCCGTTAAAACATTTTTTAAGGCACGGAATTCACTGAAAATCGAGAAAATATACGGAACTACTTTCTCAATGCGCGGAGCATAAACAAGGAGCGGAGGGATACGGACCGGTGACTATTTTCTTGGGAACCTATTTGTGTTGCCAGCTGATTAGAAACAGCCAATGTTAGAAATCAGGATTTAATAAGCGATATATCGAACCGCATCGAAATCGATATTTAATCCGATAATCCCTCATAGGTTATATTATGTTGAATTACATCGACGGTACAGTAAGTTATTACACTTATTGATAAAACGCAGATTGAACACTGATCTAATTTAGGCATGTGGGGAGGTAGGTCGGGGTTTATAAGTATTCGTGACTACATTAAGTATTTTGAAGTAAGGTTAGATTAGGAAGGTAAAGTGTAGGTTATAGGTAGGTGATCGGGTTGTTTTTTGTGTTGCACCATATAATTTTTATCTTTTGGAATGGATTAGTTGGTTAAGGTTAAACGGGGAAACGATTTCAAAAATGATTGCATATGGTCTTAACTTAACAAACCATCTACAGTATTCTAGCTTTGACTTTATATAAAGTCAATGATTCTAGCAAATTATTACATACTGACCAAAAGAAAAGAGAACATTTGGATTTGGACCTTTGACCATAGCAAAACTAACATATAATTTATGGAATGTGAAAAGTTGTATATCATTATATACTATTCTGTAATATTAATAATTGTTCGGCAAATCCTCATTTTAATGGCTCGGCTGAAAATGGAATCTGCATTTTGTGAAACAGTAATTTGGTAACAGTTCAGTAATTTCAAATGTTGATAACAGTAGCCTATCCTATATAAATACTGTTATTTGATTGCCAAGCCACGTACCATCCAGTTACAACCGTAATAAGTAAACCTTGGCTTATAGAATCCACGGTATGAATAATTATTGTCTAGGCCTGTCCAGAAGTAGGCTACTAATTTCGAATTATATTATCTACATTGTATATTTAAGGCATGTCTTCCCTACTTATTATATTATTCTGTTTTCACTTAAATCAGCTGAATGCGATGTTTACTTATTACTTATGTTTATGCCTACATTTCAGCCATCTTATTTTATTGTTCAATAAGGAAGTCTTTTTCCAGTTTTTACGTTTTTACACATTGAAATACATGACTGATAATTCAGTTTATTTTAGTCTTTTAAAGGCGTTTTACATTTGAGTCTTACATTAAAATAGCCCTACATTTTTCGTAGGCCTATGTTTTATCTTTGACTATCAATACAACTAGACATTCCATCCCCATGTTGAATTTGTAGCCAGCATTTTCATCAAAATCTACTGTATTCAATGGCCAATGGTATTATTAAGACCAGTATTAAAATGCCGTCGCTAAATCGTCCTAATAATGGCCGAAGACCTACATTCCAGTTACATTACAATCAGATCCTCCATCAAGAATACTTGGTATTAACAATCATAAATTATTTCCAGCAAAGAAAGCTGAGTTTAACCGATGTTTATGCTGCACAGTTGAATTTAAATGTCACATTTCCTCTCCTGTTGTTATACAATACTCGTTTTTTAATAGGTACTGTTTTTTTATACTTAAATACTTTAACCAATTTTAAGGGTGAAAAATGAAGTCCAATGTTTTTGTTGTAGGCTACAGTTGAATTTGAATGTTAAATTTCCTTTCTCTTTTTTATACTTTAATGCCTTTTTTATGTTAATATCAGATTCCAACTACTGTAATATTTTCCTGGTCAAAACTACCATAATGCACTTCTCGAAGAGGTGAATTTGAATTATTATAATTTTAATCTTTAAAACCAGCATTAGTAAATAAATCTATTGACCTTTTTACATTTAGTTACTTATACAAATATCAAATCACGTTTGTTCCGCTCAACTGGCTTTCGCCTCTCTGAAAGCAACCCTAGTATATTTGGTTGATGTGGGAATAGCTCCAGCTTTAGTTATTATAAGCTATAAATCTTAATGAAAACCGGTCTAAAATCAAACAAAAATCTAACTGAAGATGATGTCGATTTAATTGAATTTATTGATTATTGGCGAAGATCATTCGACGGCATTTTACAAACTAGTTGCGGATATCCTCCATCACTCTTGGTTAGAAAAATCCTAACAAGTTATTGCATTTGAATGTAGGTCGTGCTATACTAATACACACAATAATTAATTATTCTTGTGGGTTTTCAATATTAAAAAAAAAAACTTTAACGGGGTTGGTGTTCCATGGTATGCTGAAGATCCACCATTAGCTTCCGGATGAAAGAAAATTGTAAACATTGGTAATACCGGTCGCGATGGAAATGTCCACATCATTTTGTAAATAACCGAAATAATATGTAGTATTACTAAACCACCTAGTTATCTGAAGTGTAAATTGGCATGTTCCCTTATGCGGTACTATTGTCTATTCTAATGTACCAGAATTTACTTTCCACTGACCGGAAGTATGCTCTGCTTGTCGTGGTCGGTGATGGTGCCGTAGTTGCTCTTCTCTTTGGGGTGAAGTTCGAAACGCTCGCTGTACCGGCGACACCGCTTCAGCGACATGTCTGCAACAAAATCGTTCAAAGTTTGAATATTTTTATTAAAATAAGGGGTTGCGTTATACTGTGCGTCCTGTAAAATACGGCTGTTATGTTGTAATCTGTGTTACGTGGCTCAGTTGGTAGCCCTCCGTGGGAGCGATGACGTGGTTCGCGTCCTGATCGTGGTAAATTTTATCAGTTCATTCTTGTTCTGTACTGACTCCCTTAAAGTTTTCTCCCAATGTTTAGCACATATTCTTCTATGAAATAACGAACAGCTTATTCAAAAACATCATACACATGCCGGGTATTAATATTGGAGCACATCTCAAATTGAGTCGTACATTACATAATAATATTTACGATTTAACTTGGCCTGGGTTTTGAGAAGGTAGAATAAATATCAAATTTAGTTTGTTTGGGGATAGGCTACAAATGTTCACTATACTAATGTGGCTTACATTTTGTATAAGTAAAAGTTCCGGATGAAGTTTTCACGGCTTCCAACATAGTACTGTAAACCAATACCAGATTGGCTGCAGTAGAAGTTTGTGTGGTGGAGGTCATCAATGTTTCAATGTGATGTCTTTGACGTGGCTGCAGCTACACCGCAACGCACAACAGAATAACCGGTGTGGTTACAGTAACTAGGTCAACACCTGACTGCTCTAACATAATTTCTTATATGATTATTGTTGTGGTTTCATGTTTTTAACAACAAAAATAGTCACTAAGTGACCCTTGACCTTGTTTTGCTTTAAAATAACGGGAATATTAGCCCTATGTATATTTTCTGACTTGAACCGCATGGCTGCATAGATATAATCACAGCTTGCCACTGGTAGCGTAAAGATGAAAGAAAGACAAGGCTTGAAATAGTTAAGAGTGTACAAACGCAGCTCACAACAATAGACTGCTAAAGAGCGGTTGACGCTTTCAACACACGATGAATTTTAAGCTTGCAAGACGTTGTAAGAAGCTTAAGTTGTTGGTTTAATTTGTTTGACACTAAAGCGTTAGCTCACATTTACACATTATTCTATCTTTAGAGTTTGCTCTCCTGAGTGAAACAATTTGTTCATGGTTCGATTTTGTCTGAAGTTATCAAGTAGTTTCTTACTTTGTTCTATAGGATTTTCATTGTGTTTTTTTGCTTTGTATAGACACAACAAAGGAACAGAACTTTTAATTGTTTTAGTTTTGAGACATATTTAGTTTGAGTTCTATAGTTAGATTTAGTGTTGAGTTCAATGGTTAGATTTTTAGTTTTGAGCCGTATAGCTAGATATAGTATTGATCATATTAACAACTCTACTCTACCGTATAAAAAAATATATGCAATATTACAAAATTTAGGCTGTTTTAGAGGAAAAATCTTATCCTCTCTACTTCACCCTTCATCTAAAAAAATAACGCAACAGCTGAGGTTTGTCAAAACTTGAATTAGCTGCTACATAATTATACATATAAGCAAAAAATGTAGCGGGGGAACATCTATACTTATTTAATATGCAAGCAGGTTTTTTGTGACAATTACTCCTCCGAAACTACTGAACCGATTGACATGTTTTTGGTGTCATTGGAAAGAGCGTAAGTTGTGCAGGAAACTTTATTTTTAGGGAAATAATTAGAGAGTGAGGTCCTGGGGCCCCCTACGAAACTTTAAAGGTTTCGTATTTCTCCATACGATTAAGGCAGGGTGCACACTGGAGAAACCCGTTTCAGGAAACTTGTTTCATCAAATTGGTTTCAAGGAAACCATTTCTTTAACAAATGCACACAGAAGAAATGGGATTCCATCAGTTTCGTTATATAGATTTGGATGATGATGTAACTATATTGGTGGTGGCTAAAGAAAACGAAAAGAAGGAAGTATATTGGGTCCACCCGTTGATTAGGGATGGTCAACACAGTACTTACATTGTAGCTTGTTAATTATGCAGTGATCCTGTCAATTTTTTTGGTTTTTTAGAATGCCAAAGCCTCTTTCTGAACGTTTGGTGGAATTACTTAGCCCACTAATAACAAAGAAGGACACCAACCTGAGGTTAGCTCTGAGTGCTGAGGAAAAATAACAATACACTGAGGTAAATCAATAAATCCAATAGAAACGTGAAACTGAAGCCTATACGAAATCAGTTTTTTGGATTTCATGTAAACCAGTTGCAAGAAACAAATTAAATTACAGTTTCATGCAACGCAGTAAGCACTGCCCTGTGTTAAACTAATCCATCTGTTGCGAGCAACTAAAGTTTCTTGTTTCATGAAATCGGTTTCCTGAAACGGATTTCTCCAGTGTGCACCCTGCCTAACATGGGAAACAAACATTGTTATGAAACTCCAGCTGTTGTCAGAAATTAAAAGTGAGAAGAACATATGTTAATTGTAAACATTCAATGTGTAAATAATCCATGTTACATTAAACATGTGTAGGCCTATAGTTTTGGATGTTGTTTTGTGTTTAGTGATATAAGTTATTAATTATTGAATTTTTTATAAGTCAGGAAATGTTTGTATAAAAACACTAATAGTCCAGTCAAGGAATGAGGTGTAGAGTGCGTGAGCAGGTAACTAAGCGATTCCTTCCGAAACTTGTTCAGGGGGCTTAGGGTGTTAACATACCAAAAGTCCTGACTCCTAGGTGGTGAGCCAGGGGGTGGAGGGGGGAAAAAGGGGGGGGGAAAAGGTACGCATTTTGGGTTTTTTGATTATATCTCGAAAACTATCAACTTTTTGTATACTATAGTAAATTATAAAATTGAAGAAGATTAAATTTTCTACAAGAAAAGTATATAATGTGTTTATTTTGGTTCAACAGATTACGAGTTATAACTTATTTAATTGATATCTTATTAAAATACTCCTTCCATAAGAAATACATGAAAATTAGTATGCGAAATGGGGCGAATCCTATCCGCCCAAAGGAAATATAAATGATATTCTGGAAATCTTGACAAAATTTCCAGTAATTTGACACTTTAATCATTAAAATTGATCCAAAATTAAGGCAAGGGCGAGGTAACAAAATGTCGAGTTTTGGTGTTTTTTTATTGGAAATATAAAAAAAACCTTAAATCATCCCATTTTTAAACGCTCACCCTCGCTTTAATTTTTGACAAAATTTCATGATTTAAGTGTCAAATTACTGGAAATTTTGTCAAGATTTCCAGAATATCAGTTATATTTCCTTTGGGCGGATAGGATTCGCCCCATATCGCATACTAATTTACATGTATTTCTTATGGAAGGAGTATTTTAATAAGATATCAATTAAATAAGTTATAACTCGTAATCTGTTGAACCAAAATAAACACATTATATACTTTTCTTGTAGAAAATTTAATCTTCTTCAATTTTATAATTTACTATAGTATACAAAAAGTTGATAGTTTTCGAGATATAATCAAAAAACCCAAAATGCGTACCTTTTTCCCCCCTTTTTCCCCCCTCCACCCCCTGGCTCACCACCTAGGAGTCAGGACTTTTGGTATGTTAACACCCTAAGCCCCCTGAACAAGTTTCTGAAGGAATCGCTTAGTTACCTGCTCACGCACTCTACACCTACTTTTGGATAATTCATTGACTGGACTATAAAAAACAATGTCAGCTTATGATACATTATCAAATATTCACAGGAAATGTTGATTACAGTATATTGAACTGTTATAAACATTGTGAGTATTACCATGAGCACGAGTTACACACAGGTAATCTTTGAGTTGACTCGTTTTAACTCATTGTAAATATGACTGTTATTCGGTTTGAAATAACTTCTGCAATACTTGGTAATTGCTCGAATTCGAGCAACATGTACACTAGTCCACTTAAATAGCCTCCGTTTTTTGAACAGACTAATAGTGTGTCGATTGTGTAAGATGTAGAATAGTATATTCCAAGAACCAAGATTATGTACATGTGAATAGTGTGTAGGTCACCAGTTTTGAGTAGGGCTACTCATATTGTCTGTCAAATTTAAGAGACTAAACTAAACAAAATATTTATTTTTATTTTTAGTTAATGATTTAACGATGTTAAATTTTAAGTGTGTTAAGAAGTATAGTACCTTTAAACTTAGTTTACCAAATTTAATTCTCATTTATTGAATACTGAATATATTAACTGATAGACATTTACAACACACGGGAGCATATTAACACAGACAAATCCCTTGAGATTTCTCCATGACCACGTTCACACCTACATGTTTAGCTTGTATAACAGTTGAACATGTACAACATTGTTACAACATGCAATGCACGTTTCACATGTTTATTACAAACAACACGCATATGATATTGATAAAACAACAATAAGTAGAGCACAATAATGTTAACCCTTTCGATGCAAGATAGCAATACAGAATAAAGAAACAAGGTTATCATTTCTTCTAGTTTTCATACTGTAAGACTCCTTTGTTAATAATCTTTTACATTTCAAGTGGATTATTTATGAGATTTTATTACATTATGGTACTTGAATTCCACGGGACGTTAACTCGTTCTCACAAAATAATGTATAATGTTATTATTTGTAATTTTTGACGTACTAGTTCAAAATATTTTAAATTCACTGTTCAGTTTGTTGTAATTCCTTAATTATTATATTTTAAGACATGTATTGACTGGTATTTGTTTTCCTCAAAAACATAAGTTTCAACTGAAAACAGACCCGGTTGCTGAATCTAATCTCTTAAAGTAATTAGTCTACAAAGATTACTGAATTTACATCAGCTATAGTGTTGTTGCAGAAAAGTAAGGTAACGTATTTTTACACAAAATATTCATTTACCTACGACCGTTTTTTAAAGTAGCCATTTCAGTCCAGTTCTTAGAATTGAAAAGTTTCACTTTACAGCTGTTTACTTTCATATCCGCATAGTTTCATTTCATATCCGCATAGTTTTCTCATATCCACACAGGTAACGGACCAATGAGGTTCAAGTATTGAGAGAAAAGAATTAAAATTGTAATGCTTCGAACGTCAACTAATCAGCTGATCAGCTGATCAGTTGACCAATTTAATTGTTGATCCGACTTGTTCATGTTGATACTCGCGTATTCTTAATTAAGTTGGTGGAAGTCCAAAAATAAATGAAATATTTGCCGAATTGTACCTGATACAATATTATTTATGGTAAGAATGCTGCTAGCAATGTAATATTTAACGAAGTTTAACAAACACGTAATTACAGGAAATCAGCTGATTATACAACAAGTCATTGCATCACTTCCAGTGGCAATGACAATACACGAAAACGTAACCTCTCTAAAAAGTTATCAGTAGTGATTGTTAGTAATTAAATCCAGATTGATAGTAATTAAAAAACGGTCGTAGGTAAAGTAGTGTACGCAACTCGCGTTAATAGTCTTTACGACACTCGTAGAAGTTTTTAAGGCACTCGCCAAGGCTCGTGCCTTAAATTTTCTACTCGTGTCGTAAAGACTCACTTAACGCAATCGTTGCGTAAACTACTATTACGTATGCAATTCTTAAGGTTAAGTGTAAGAGAGGGCCATGTGGCCCTAACTTTGGCTGATTAAATAAATCGTTTTCATTTAATTTCATTTCAATTCTATTAAATAAACTCTTAAGTCTAAATAATTGACCAAAATAAGTAAATAAGCTACAAAAATAAGAATTATATTAGCAAAAACTGAATTTCCCCACTTACCTCTGTTACTTCAATAAACACTGAAAAATATTGAGAAAGAAAACTTTTAGTTCTCTTGATATGTATTTTGACCAGCTTAACAGCAAGCTTGAATCACTAGTACAAGGACCTTGTTGTATCAAACTTTGGGAGTTTGGAGAAGCAATGCTGGTATTATTAATGCAATTTTAGAGGGATTAGAACTTTCAAAGCGCCTTAACAGTTGGTATTGGTTACAGGCAGGTTTCATAAAACTACGAGAACTTAATAGCAGCTAATAACTTTAATCAATTTAGATTAGGCCTACTTTGAAGATTTAAGTATAAATTTGATACATTTTACATGTTTGTATGAATATTACTTTTGTAGTTTACTGTGATAAGTATACTTTTTCAGTTACACTTGATATAGATTTGTGATATATCAAATTAAATGTTATGATATGTAATGATATCATCAGATAATAGAGGTTAGAATAATAAAAAAATAACAATGACATGTTAATTGTAATTGTAAGATGAATTTATATAAAACATAGTTTGTTTTTGCAAAGAAAACCTGTAATATAACTTTAACAAAGTCCTTATAGATATATTGACGCAATATGTTACTTCACAATCTTTAACAGATATTTTCACAATCTAATAGCCAAATAAAATTATCATAAAGATAACGACGAAGCAAAAATTGGGTATTTTTAAAATATTAATAACTGAAAAAAATTACCCAAACACAAAGTAAAAGTAAATCAACAAAATATCCCTAACCACGAAAATTTAACAGATTATTATGCTGTATGAATAATAAAGGTAACACTCCGTTGTATCATGTTTGGTTGGTAACCAACAATTTGGCTTTAACATTGGCATAAATATTGTATCATTGGCCTACTGCCCAACTTGATTATCGCGATTATTGCGATCGTCAAAATAGTGTTATAGCATAACAATTCACGCAATTATTTTAATCCCTACTTTCACGAATATTGAGTAAGCTATAATAGAGCTATCGAAAGAAACATAGTTATCCTAAGGAAATTCTATTCCTTTGCACCGAAGAACACTAAATAAAAGAGTTCATCGGATACTATTTTTAAATAATCGATATTCTATGTCACATCAAGTTAGTAACCTATTGAGGAAAGTCAGTAGACTTTATGCTGATGGTATAAGCACGAATATTAGAACAGAAACTGTATGGACCATAACCATAAACAAATTACGTCACCGGCCCGAATATTATAACAATAACCGTAACATCTGGGTTGGACGTTTTTTGACAGTTCCATTTAAATTATAATAAACAGGGTTACTTTCGGACCACTGAAGTCATTTATATATAAGCTGTAGTTCACTCATAAAGAACAATCATTATTTTTATCTGAAGCAAAGGACACTGAATGTGTGTTGAAAATCTCTCTCCATGACAAATAAAAAAAAACTGTTTTATACATTACCAATTGAATAATTGATTCAAAATATTCTTTGTTTCAGCACATGGCATTAGTATTATTTTTCGTAATGTTTTATGAGCATGACTTTTTTCAGTCTCCATAACGATTATGTTGTTATAAAGTTACATTTTACAATTTGATTTTATTGTAAGTATAAATCATGATCCGTCAAGTTCTTCGGAAAATCCAGATTATCCTTCGAGGTAAGCGGATCGGTCAGAAATATTCAGGAATATTTCTTATTTGCATATATGGGGATGAAATACCCAACTAGTCAAAATATGAGTGGCAACTCAGACTTTATTTGTCTTAGGTAAGTATTCACGTTTATTCACTATTTTTATTCAGATTCAAATATCAAACATTTATAATTCCCAGAGTGAAAATTACGTTTTGTCACAGAATAGTAAAAGTATTTTTACGGATCATATTTTAGTTCGTTGATGATTCGAAGCAGACGTCAATATAGACGTGTGTTATTAAGAGAGAATGAATAATATATGTCTTATCAAAATGTCGATATAAAACTTGGATGATTTTTTCCTGGACACTTATTAAAACCAAACTAAATAAAAAATCAGGGCAAACAAAAAATTAAACTTCATGTTGTGTTGTTTTTTTATTAAAGTTAAATTCCATTTCTGAAATATTCAAATGCTAAGTACAGTACATTATCCTTAAGTAGGATAATTTAATATTTTAATTCACTTGGATACAATCTAGACAATTTTTGCATTTCATACTAAGCTATTAGTGAAGTTTAAAACCACTTCTTTATCTTTCCTGTAACATCAAACCTATGTAATCGTCACACCTAATTTGATTGAAATAATATGACACGAGTAAGACAATATTTTACCATTCAATCAGGTGAATTCGATTTCCGCTGGTTCACTGTGGTGGGGAGTATTGTTATTGGGCTTTGTTAAAAATTAAAGCTTACCAAAATATAGGTAGCTAACTTTTTCAATAATAACTTACTACTTCGAGCCATATAAACTGATAAAATAAATTCGAAATTACAACACTTACAGCTTGATGTAAAAACCAATAACAAATAAACACACCAAGGAATCTACAAATGGCACTTTCCTATTGTAAAAGAAAGGTAATAGAGAAGTTAGGCTCGATAACGAAGTCGGGACAATGAAATTACTGAGTGTGAAATGACAACCGTCGAGAATGGCATCTCTGGTTAAAAACATCGCCTCTCTCAGATATTATCGCAAGGGGTTTCGCCTTTTTATTACAATTGCTTTTTTTCTCTGGCAGTTGGTCCGGTTGTTTACGAACAATATTTTTCATCCTGCTGAGGAGACAATTTAATCTTATACAAAATTAATTATTATTTGAAAAAGTATAGACAAAATTTAATTAATTTAATTAGTGTTGAGTAGTAGTTTTCTGATACGAACATAAACTCTACATTTAAAGCATGCCATTGCAATAACTTAAGTACAGTCCAACATTAATTAGTGTAGGCCTACTTTTTTTACAAGTTTTCTAATTGAAGTATCTTCTATCTAAAGAGTGCAAATGGGGAGCAAGATGGTCTAGTGGTAGAGCGCGGGACCGATCCCGCCAATCACAAATAGATTTTATCTTTTTATTTTGTTTATTTTATATTTTGACCCCTTAGACCTAGGCTGGAGTAATGTAGAAAAAAATTGGGCTAGAACCTACAGAATAAAAAAAATCTTATGTGGATAACAGTATACTCCAAAGTTCGGCCAAAGTAAAGAGGGTGTTAGTGAACATAACTTAGGTTAATGTGGAAGCAGATAGCTAAAAGGATGATTAGCTATAATCCAGGTTCAAGGAACAGTTTAAGCCGCTGTAAGTTACTTAAGGACCTTTGGAATAGGCTTGGATCAAATTGGCTTTACTAAATCCCCTGTGAAGATGGATTAATAAGTAAAATCTAATTGCATGCAACAAAATCACGTGGGTGTAGCCAGCCTTATATTGATGCTTATTTTTAAGAAACCTTAAATGCTCTTACTAATTGAAGTATTTGCATAGCTTCTAGTAAGAATCTATGCAGTAACAAAATTTGAGTTAGGCACTGTGTTTATTTAATCACATTAAAAAGATCTTAGGCACCATTACATTCTAAGGTATTAAAAAGCCATCTCAATAAAGAATACTTATTTGTATGCAATTGTGTTCAATACATACTTTAACAACCCTGCCAATCAACATACCTCCATGTCTGCATTGTTTACTCCATGGCCAAAGACTACTGAACTACTAACAACAAAGGCAGTGGAAGTGTGACAACCACTGAGCTAAAATTATAACTGGAGGTAGCACTGCCATGGCAGAAGTCTGTCAAAAGCGTGTCGCTGATTTTGTTAGGTTGGTATAGCAGTAAGTTTTCTTATCATAGCAATAACATGGCTTCTTATAACTAGGTTGGTATAGCAGTGAGTATTTTTGTCATACTTGAATACTTTTAATACTTTAATAATTTTCTTTGAAATGGCGACCATACAAAGTAGGTATTTTAAGCCAAGTATAATAATAGTTATAGCAATAATATGGCTTCTTATGACACCAGACTCACGCAAACATGGCGGCTGGCGACACGCATCTTTGACATTCAGTGCTACCTCCAGTTAGAATTATAGCTCAGTGGTGACAACAGATAACTCTGTATCGCATGTCACATCCGCCATGCTGACATATTATCCGCGCATGAATATTTTGTAACGACCCAAAACCCGTCAAGGGGTAAAAACCCGATTTTAAAAAGTTTCATCTTAAGTATTATAATTTTCTAAGTTCGGGGTAAGCCGCTCCCGCGTTGTCAGCGGCATCGTAGGGGCAAGGGTCCTACGTCATCGTAGAGGGGATGAAGCTAGTTACCTACCCCGCCGCCAGGGGCGATGGCGAAGAAGGACCAGAAGAGCAGACCTCACGGTCAGTCGTCCACCCGCTACCGAACCGTCAGTACGCTTGCTGTTTGGAGACAATCCAACAGTCTATAACCTCCTAAATTCTGGTCAATTAAAGATTTCCCCCGTTCCTGGTAGAATCATAAGTCATCAGGTTAGTGTGCTACCGAATTTATTTTGTTTAATCTCATTTTTAGAGAAGTTTTATTATTTTTATTTTACTGTGCCGCAGTCGCGCGCACCCCGCACGCTTTTTCACGTACGAGCACACTACCTTTTGTCTTAAACCAGCTTCGGAAATCAGTTAAGTTGCCGGAACGGTTTACGTACGACTTACCCCGTTACCCCGGACCGTCCTACGTAGATTTGGTTTAAAAACCCCGTATCGACTCTGGTGATCGACCGAGTCTAATTTTCCCGACAAGTTTACTTTGGTGATTACCAAGTATAACGACCGAGTCTCGTTCTATATTAGTTAAGTTTCTAATTAATTAGGTTATTCGCATTCATCATAGGTTATTCAAAATTCTAAATTTAACTTTACATATTTTTCGAGTGGCTATGATGAGCACTTGTTGAAGGTAAGCTTAACATTGTAAGCATTATTGTTGTAATTAATATTCTGAGCCAATAAACTCGAAACGATAATTAATTAACAAACACGTTAGAGCCCTGGACTATCTCATAGTAGGCTAAGCTATCTGGACAAATTTAAGGTGTGACCTAATTTCAGGTGAGACGACAATCACGTACTATAAAATCTCAATTTTGTCTCTCAACCCGAAATTTCGTCATAATTTAACTACAAAGAAGAGTGATAGCTCAGTTGAAGCGGATAAAACAAATTACATTGTGTCTGTAACTTCAAGGTTATGAAAGTTCATACATCAGGAAATGTCAGATGTCAGATGATCCGAGATCCATGTCAAACACGGAAAATTACATGTTACATATCATTTTATTTATTAAATTATTTGATTTGTGTCGGTTTTATGCATGCTATTGATAGTTAAGGCAAGGTTCTATTGCATGCGTTTTGTTAGGACGAACAAAACAACGAAAAAACTTTCATATGTGTTCACAACCTTTTTTGGATGAAAAAGAACACATTATTTTAAATACGACCTAATAGCAGGGTGAGCTCTTACCACGATTACTAGAAAAATACCTCTTACCATTCGAACCTGAAAACGCGCTCCATTTTTGACACCACAAAACAGCTGTAGCTGCAGGATCGTTTTGACAGTAACCAGGCAATTTAACCGCCTATTATTTAATTTATGTTTTTAGGCCTCATAGCATAGTAACTATAAACCAAAATATTTTTACGCATGATGAAATCATCAAAGTTATATTGCAAGTTCTTTTCATCCAAGATTCTTCTTTTGAGAGTCAGAATAAAAATGGTTTCCTTCTTTGCTGTATTGGATTTCAATGAAATGAGTTTTGGTCAAATCAATATTCGTCTATTCTTTACCTCAACCCCAAAAGCTGAGCCAGTATTTAATATGCTGACATGCACCCTGAGACGGACACACGTGGTAGGAATATTAGATCAGCAGCATCCACTCTGTTATGAGCGTCTTTATAATAGCGAAAATAGGTGATCTAAACCAACTGCGTCAAAGAAAAGCTGGATGTTCGGGGTTTTAGTTGGGTTTCTTTTGCTTAAAACCAAATATGTCTATTTAGAGATTCCACCCTCAAAATAAACTAACTGCACAGCAATATAAATAATTACTTCTTTATACATCGAATAAAACAAATGACAGTTGGTTACTTCTTTCGGAATTACACTTTTTCCCAGAGTAACTGAGTAACTTAGTAACTTACGAAACACTAGGTAAATCGGTTGAAGATGTTACTTTATGTTATATTTATTGAATTTTCTTTGTTATGTGTTAATTAACATGCAGAATAAGTTTAAAGGGGGAAACATTTAAGCCATCATTCAATAACACTGTACACAGCTAGCCTGACCATACTATTGGACCAAATTACTCGCTGTTGGTACCAAATGAAAGATATTTTCCTGTAGATGTGCAGAATCCCTTTATAAATTAAAATAGGCTTAAAATAAGCACAAGAAATGAGTTTAAAATAAAAAAATTAATATGGACCTAATGGGTTGCCATTTTGGTAACAATAACACTGTACACAGCTAGCCTGACCATACTATTGGACCAAATTACATGCTGTTGGTACCAAATGAAAGATATTTTCCTGTAGATGTGCAGAATCCCTTTATAAATTAAAATAGGTTAAAAATAAGCACAAGAAATTAGTTAAAAATAAAAAAAAATTAATATGGACCTAATGGGTTGCCATTTTGGTGCCGAAATAACATAAAAATATACAGTATACAGAAAATCAAAACAAATGGGAGAAATTCCAATCACATGCTTTATTTACAGTGTGGGGTGAAAATAGAGAGGTTTGCACAATACATACTTTTGGTCGAGTTTTGGATCACGGGGCGAGCTCTCGTGAATAGTAAAATAATTTTAGTTTTGAAAACCAACGATTGCCTGCTGGTATTTGCACAGGTTTCAAGATAGAGTCTGGAAATGCATTGATATCCTTGGAGAAACTAGAACAATGGATTCAAGAAGGGTGAAATGAGACCATTGCTCCAAGGAACTCGAGGAATAAGAGACGTTCAACTTTAGAGTGAATGTAATTAAAACAAATCCTCTTAAAACACTAATTGCCAATTTGCCATTATATTTAACAGAAGAGTTTTACAAAGAAATATTTTAAGTACATTCGACTGATGCCAATCACATTTTTTCATCATAAAAATAAAAATAAAAATGTGCTTCAAGATAAGTGGAATGTTTTAAGCTGATTAAGTGATCTGATTACATCTCTGCGAACTTTTAATGTAAAAAATCTATTATCACTCTAAAAATATAGTTCAAGATTATGAAATGGTATATATTTTCTCGTTTTTGTGATAATTACTATATAGAATACACATTTTCCTTTTAGTAATTAGCCTTTTTTTAACAGTATTGCCAACTGGGAACACTTTCTTTGGGGGTATTTAAAGGGTGTTTTATTTTGTATTAGAATGAAAGTGAGGATTAATTTTATTTAACCATGCTATAGAACAATGCATTGAACCAATTTTTTTTTAAATTCATGCAAAGCATTGACCTAAAAATAGCAACATAAAAACCAAATTAATTTTGTTGGTTTAATTTGGTATGTAACATTAAAAGTATTATTGATATACTCGGTAGTTTATTCTAAGGATCAGTTGTAGTACAATTTGATTCTTAACTCACCTGTGTGTGTATTCCTTTTTGATCCTTAAGGTTGCGTCATTTTAGAGCAGGGGATCTGAAATTTAAAATATATCATTAATATCTGAACGTTGTAAATAGTATATTGATGAGGATGTAATACTCTGGCACCTAGAATACTTAGCAAATAGCATGCAGCTTGTGCTGTGCTAAAGTCACTCAAACGATTCAATATGTGTGTTTATTTATTGAAAGCGGTTTACGATAAGCCCTGCACAAATCTGTATCTATTGTATAGCACTCAAATTCCATAACCGAATTATGCTTTTAGGCCATCAGAAGATAATCAGTCCATACTATTCATGATTCATTCATTATAGCAGTGTTCAATTTTCTATTTGTGTTCTAGTTCTAATTATTAATTATTTCGTATGCTAAACATCACGGTATGTAGAAATAATGTCCACGTAAAAATATGGAGACATTTAGGTGAAGCATTGTGAAGAAGTAATATAAACAAAAACTAAAATATATACAGTATTACTATGAGATATTGGAAATCAATTTTCCAGTTGCCTTGAGACTTTTGGGATGAGAACCTGATACGATAAAGTAAGCCAACATGATAAGAAAAATGCAATCGAGGATCGAAGAAACCAATCTTCTTAGAACTACTATAGTTGGCAATCCATAGAGCTTACAATTGTAAATACTTGAATTTGGGTTTTTGTTTTTTCATACTCAAGTATTACTTGCTTTTCAGAATGTCTATTGACTCACACATTACATTGTCGTTAAGTGTATTTTGATTACTACTATTTCATAATTTACCACCCTTATAAAATAATACCTCCAGTTCGTGTTTTTTCACTCAGAACATCTCACATAAATATCCCAATGCAAGTTATCAAAAGCGATATAACGGTGGCACCTGAAGAGCGGCGGATTTGTAGATATCGGGTTCTACATTAATCTTCGAAATTGGTTTCCGATTTGGTTTGATTGATCACAATACTCAATCGCGTTCCATGGCAGACCACTTGCAGATACTTCCTATCTTGCTTTAACAGTAACGGGCAAAGACTATTTGATATTTAACGGCCATCTATCCTATCCTATCATGTATTCTAATACGAGCTATGTCTGTCTGTCTGTCTGTATGTCTGTATATATTATTTTGTATATACAGGGTGAATAAAAAGTCAAGACCCCCCTCTCTAATATTTTTCTAAGTAAAAATACAGAGATATCCTTTTGGTGGTCGTGGTTAGAAGGAAGTTTCATTTTATGATTTTGCAATTTTTAAATGTCCCCCCAAAAGGGGGGATTTTGGGGGCAACTCAAATTTTTTTAAATGTAAACCCCCTTAAAGTGACACCTTATTTTAAAGTGTTTACAAAGACTTAAAGAATAGTGAAAACCAGAGTTTGCTATTTAATCTCTATCCAAAATGGTAACCCGTTAAATATTATGGAAAATCAATGGTAATATTGGTTCGTAATTGTAATATTGGCTACAACCTACAATTTTGGACAGAGGAGAGATAGCGAACTCTAGTTTTAACTATTCTTTAAGTTTTAGTAAACACTTCAAAATGAGGTGTCACTTGAAGGGGGTTTACTTTTAAAATTTTTGAGTTGTCCCCAAAATCCCCCTTTTTGGGGGACACTCAAGAATTTTAAAATCACAATATGAAACTTCCTGCTAAGGTTAAATGACCACCAAATGGATAACTCTGTAATATTTACTTAGGGACAAATTAGAGGGAGGGAGATTACTTTTTATTACACAATAAAATTAATCTATCAGTAACGTCATTAAACTTTGACGGGCTATTTTGGACAGAGAAGAGATAACGAACTCTGGTTTTCACCATACTTTAAGTTATTTTAAACTCTGTATTCAGGAAAATGTACATCATAATTAATTGAAATTCCACCGAAACCTAAATAATAAAAGAAAAAATAGTAAAGCCAAAATCAGTTGTATACAAAATGCGAGTTTCCTTTATATTGCTTTTACAATCGAAATAAACTATTTTTTTTAGAGGTTGGCGGCTTCTTTTAACCTTGCATTTGCCCGTTTAGACTAACTGCCCGTGCATGGAACGTATCCAGCTAAGCAAGGGGTGAGCCGCACAGCTGCGTTTGCGAAACTCCCTTCTCAAGTAGGTGTCAGGTTCTTTAACGCTCTTCCTGATAGACTAAAAAGCCTGGAGAATTCTCATTTGTTTAAAACATGACTGAAGAGAGAGTTGACGAATCTTGTGTTCTACGAGGTGGATGAGATCACTAAATACCGTTGGAGTTGAATTGATTACAAAATTTTCTTCCTGAGGGGTTTAGTTCGTTTCTAGTCATTGTTTATTAAAATAATTGCTGTTATTACTTTTTGATAGGAGTTTATTTATTGTTATTAATCAATAGTTTATTCATTTACTGTTTTACATACTATATATATATATATATATATTGATTTTATAAATAAAAGAACCAATTTCCGACCTTAGTTTCTACAGTGATTATATTTTATCTTATTTATTGTATTTTTTATATTGATTGTATTGATTGACGTTTGCTATTCAATGTATAACTAGTTGCTCTGCCCGTGCTTCGCTACGTTTAAAACCATTTAAAACATTTAAAACCAATTTTACACTATGGCTATTTACTCATCATCAATTGTAATGTTTACCTAGCCTACTTAACCATCCGTAATTTATTTTAGCACACAGTTAAAAACTTTTCTGTGGTGGGTAGAAATAATTGGCCTGAGGTATTGAAAGATGGGAGTGGAAGCAACTGTTTAACCTGAAGAGAATAATTAAAGAGATGTAGACTCAGAACCTAGCGCAGTTTATTCTGACAAGCAGAGTCGATCGTAGCCGCGGGGAACGTTAACTGTGAAGTTATTTATTACATTTAAGTTATAAAATTTATGGTAAAGTTTAGATAGTAGTAAAATTAAATTATGTACCTAGTTAAATTCAATTAGGTATCTATCTTCCACAGGGGAAATGGTATGGCATTTCTTTTTGCAAAACTAAAACGTATACTATATTTTAAACAAAACATTGTTCAAACTGATTTAGTTTTTTTTTTTGCTTTATTTGAAGTTTACTACGGAATTTGAAGTTTAAATTGAATTCTTGTTGAATTAGAATATATATCTAATAGAGCAAAGGATCATTTAATTTTTAAATTACTGCCAATTGTAGAACGAAAATTAACGTAGGATAACGAAACCTTGGCAAATTATGCTGCTACTAAATATTATTCTTATGTTTTGTAATAACTTCATAATAATTCCAAACTGAGAACACGAAATAGCGCAAGCTTTAGTTTTCTAATATGCAAATAATTGGAGGCCTAAAAATCCAAGAGAAAATACAACTTCGACGGTAACATTACAGGCAAAATCTCTATTTTATTTACCAACGGCAATACACCAATTTACAAAGATAACCAGTAGTTTGACTGCTTCAACAGTGAATGTTTGTGCTTATGACTAGATTAACAATAGTAAAAACGAAATTGATAACAATAATAGACAATGAAATGCGTAACAATAATAAATAAGAAATGAGCAACAATAATAAATAAGAAATGAGCAACAATAATAAATAATTAATTAACAACAATACTAATGATTTGAGTTAACATGCAATATATATCGATAACAGCAAAAACAAGTGAAATTATTATTGGTCGACTCGTTACTCTGCTGCCACTCGCCTAACAGCCACCAAACTGGAAGCGAAAAAGTCGACCGACGAACATATTTCGTTCCCGGAGCGCATCAGACGTGGTATGGGGCAGAAGCGTAGGTCGAAGCATGGTCAAGCTCAAACAAGCGTTGATGCCTGGTACTTCTGGGAACGTGCAGATTGATCCTCTCGAGCAGAAAAGGGCTGCTGATCTGGTTGTTTAGCAGCTTGAAGAGGAAGGCAACATCAGCAACTCTTCTTCTACACTCCAAGCTTTGGAGACCATAAGCTGCAGATATTGCCTCGACTGGGACGTCCATGAAATTGAACCCAGCGCGGCAACCTATATGTCTCACGAAGCGTCTCTGGACTGATTCAAGATGGTTGATTTGGCCGAGGAGGTATGGCGACCAGACCACAGAGGCGTACTCGAGCAGCTGACGAACTAAGGCCTTGAACAGGATCGTTGAGGAGTTGGCACTCGACCCATGTCTTGACGTTCGAGAGATCATCTATTACTTTAAGTATTTGACAGTAATACACATCGCGAGTCATAATATATCTTAGACCTTTTCATCTAAAATATTAGGAACAGTTATTACTTGATGGATATCGTATCTAGTAAAAAATATCCCAAAAGCTAGCCAGTAAGAATAGACTGCCAAATCAAAATGATAGTTACCAAAAGAGTTTTCTTATGCTACGACGAATTCCTTGTTAGAATATTTTATCAAAATAATACGGTCGCAAAAGCACATACACACGAATTTCTCCACTTATGCGCCATCTTTTACAGGACGTAATCTCTATAAAGGTCACGAAGTTATGTTTTATGACGTAAAATGCGACCTTTTAACCTTTAACGACAGTTTAGCTCGGGCGGATCAAATACACCTTCACAATACGAGGAAATTGAAGCTCTTTAAACTGGATTGTACAATGTTTGCTGTAGTTTATTATTCAATGCGTAACTATTAAACACAAATAAAACTAAAACTTACGATTGCAATTTCATGAGTGTAATAAATATCGCAAACAATGTAAGTAGAAAAATTATTGCATTAAAATATTCAGAGATCCAACATTAAATAATCTATTACTTGAAAATAAATCCTGATGCTTACTCTAAAAAAGTCTTACACGTATAAACAATTTACAATAGAATTTATAGTTTTCGCTCCCAGAAAAGGAATATTCTACATGATTAGTTTTTAACGCAACACAAATGTAAAGAACCGGGAGACACTTTTTAATGACGGAACAAGCTTATATGTTGGTCTCCCCGTTTTCTTTACTTGATCGTCAATCAGCTGATATATGCATTGTTGCATAGTTACTTATGAGGTTTACTCCTATTGGGAGTTTACTGCAAATAAGACTTGAAATATGTTTTCACAAGCTCAAATAGAATGTTTTGTAGTTTAACGTTTATGTTGTTTTCTACAGATCTAGTTTCCTAAATATTTGGAAAAGTCAATACAATAATCGATCCACAGGTCCTGGAACCACACCAAACCTAATTTTAAACCATCAAAGATCGCCTTTTACTTAGCAAACTCGCGGTTTTAAATGTGGCTTATGACTAAGAAAGTGCACCCCTTACCCTGGAAAACGGCCATAAATAAATATGAAGTGAAATAACTTAATTTTCAATCTAAAATATGTATACGTGTACACGTATAACTAAAAAAAAAAAAAAAAAAACGAAAGCGTATAACTAGCACTAATATAAGTTGCAGCTTAATACGATTTGTAGTTTTAATATTATTTTGAATAACATTTTCTCGTGTTATTCTATTCACAGTGACCTATGAGAATACTTTGATTAGAGCAGACATATCAATATGCGGATAAGTATTAAACTGGTATTAAGATAGACATTTCTTAGCAAACAAATAAGTTCAATAATTAATTGTACGTAGATTTTTTCTAGGCGATGTAATATTGGATTAACCTTTAATCTACGATCTTTGTTGAGTCTAATGAACTTCTTATAAATGTAGTATAACAAGGTCTAATAAGGCTTTGAAACAAAACGTTTTAGTTCAACATAGTATTGATTAATTAAAATCTTTTAAAGCAGGGTTTGTGATCAATTTAGTTAAGTTTTGAAATAATTTGATAATAACTGAGGTGGTTAATTGTAATATTTATAGCATTGTAAAACTGTTTAACTTGAACTCTCTATAATTGAGTATTTATAATTAATTAAATACAAACAATAAGTGTAACAGCTTTTTATACAACAGGTAATCAATAAATAAATGGGAATTATTAAAAAAGGCAATAACTTAATCCCGATATTAGATTATGATTTGTTTTTTGATTATTTTTCATGAGAAACGTAAAACTGCAAGCAATGATTACATCTGGATTTAAGAGTTGAATAAAAGAGGATTCTGTGGAGATTTTCAGCTTTGAGATCTTCATGTCAGGGGTTAGGCTTTTCATCTGTGTTATTCCATGTTGTGTTTTGAATAATATGGGCCTACATGTAGGTTAAATTATAAACTTAATGAATTTGACTGTAAAACTATGATTGGTATATTAGTTAAATTAAAACGTCACTGTATTAAGTATTAATTTTTACAGGTCTTAGTGGTAAATATATAAAAATAATTTCAAATAGATGGGTAGCCAACTGGTTATAGTGCTCGCCTAGCAATCGGTCCTGAAAAAAAGGTCAGTAACTTTTTGATGATTCGAAACTGGACCCAGCTGTTCCTTTAAATAAATGACAAAAATAAAGACTAGAGTTGGAATTTAAATAAATGATGCTGGTTAATAAAACAGCTGATCTTAGTCAGTAACAAAGCTATACGGATCATCACACTTAATTCTACACTCAACCTTTACTCATATTTGGGTTTAAATACTAGATGACGTCCCTACCTCAACAATTGATAATTGTCAACACAAATACATTAAATAAGGCTAAATGTTATGTTACTATTTACTATCAATTATTTTAATTAATATTCCAGTGGGAAAATAATATTTCCGTTTACGAATGTTCAAAGTATGCAAAAATTAAGTTCATTAAATACTTAAATATCTTTACCACTTATGAATTGTATTAGAACGTAAACAATAACAGTACGTGTAAATAAATAATGCAAACATTTAAGTAATGTCTGTACAACTAATAAATAAACCGTAGAAGGCAACAATTCATATCCATACCGTTATAAAAAGATGTTTTTCTAACCGCAAATTTATTAGACTATAAACGATCTCGGTAGTAGTTAAAGGCCATCTTAACGGGTGGGTAAAATACTCACGGAAAGGTCATAAAGTATATAAGCTACGATATATAAATTGAATACCAATACTTCTTTTGACAATAGTAGACCCATTATTAAACAAATATACCCTTTATATGAAACGCCCCCCCCCCTTCCCTTTTTATGAAACTTTTATATTGGCATTTTCTAACCTACCTTTTATTTGGATGACTTGAGCTTGTTGCTGCACGAAACAATTCCATTTGTCAGATTCTTCATGTCTAGAACAAAAAAGTCTGTGTTTAGATTCAATTACTTTTATAGACAATTCCTACCCATCAATCATAGATAAACCTATAATAGAACAAGAACGGTTACATTTTGACTGATTTAGTTCACGGCCATCACACTAAGGTATCAGTTTGTAGCATAACCGCCCAAAGCAGTTAATGTCAGAATAACTGATTATCAAAACGACATCAATGAGTCATATGAGACATGAGTATGATATTAACCAAGTAAATTACTTATCATGGTGTTTTTATAGGAAAATTATTTTTCAGTAGCATTTTAATTCATAAGAGTAATTTATTCAGCTTTAAACCAGTTAATTTTTTAATGGAACCATTTTGAATAAAAGTGTTATATTTCCCCTTAACACGTATTAAGTAAAATGGAATATAGTAATTTATAAGAATATTACAGAAATAAATTGTTACTATAAAAAATACAAAAGAAAAGATAGGAGGAGGAATAAAGAGGTAAAAAAATTAGGACCAAGCATATATACTGCAAATGCCTACAAATAGTCAGGTCTACCGTTGTTTATACACTTTTTATCGTAAACTATAAACGTCAAGTTATGTTACGGAGTCTGAAATGACGTGTAGGATTAGGAAGCCATTCTATTATGCGGCAGACTTAACCTCCGTTATATTGGTCCTCCCCCCAACACACTTTCGAGCCGAAAATGACACCCTAATCCAGGGTTAAGTCGCCTCTTTCAAAACTGTGTACTCGTTTTCATAAAAAAACTTCCACTTTCGTATACTTCATAAAAAAATTGTATATTTCAAAATGAGGGATATTTTAATTATTATTCTAATTGGGATGACTAAAAATGGCTAATTTTCTTCAAATATACTAACTTCCATTTAGCATTTAAAATTACTTATCGAACGACATTAAGGTCAAAAAGATTAAATAACAAATAATTAATGTAAAACAATTGTTTATACCTAAGGCTCAAAAAGATGCAACCACACTAGCTTAGCCCACTTAGCCCTATTATGCGCAAACGAGACATTAAAAAAAAGTTGTTTCTTTATATTAGTTTTATTTTGACCTAAACATAATGTTTTAATGTATATGTAGCCTATATAACTATATCTGTATATGTAATGTATACGTTCATGATGTAATGTATGTTATTTTTTGTAATACTGTATTCACACGAATATGATACGTAGTAGTACTTACAATAAAATAAATCGTGTTTGATATGAAATATGATTTAAATACAGTAAATACTAAAATTTGTGCATTATAATTGTGCTGTTAATAAAATATAACAAGAACCGGCTTACTTAGGAAAATACTTAACCACATTTATACCTCGGACTTTAAGAATATTTTAAGAACTTTACCAATAAAGTAACAACTAGCAAAACATGGGACTGTAAGGTCATTGCAGTGAACGCCACTTACAACAAATGTCATCCAGTTAAAAATGAACACCAAAGTTCAGTCTTAAAAGTCTCTGGAAACTAAGTTAAATGTGCCGCTAGAGTCTTGAAAGCTTATACATTATAGAAACAGTAAATCAGACTCAAGCTTTATTTTCATTTACCGCGAATCTCTTGTCATTTTTCATCCTCCGCTTGATATTTTATTGCTATTTTAGTCTTACCAGTGTTATTGCAGTCTTAAGTCAATGTGTCTTGATTAGTTAGTGGCATTATATCGACAAAATCTTAGAATTCAGGATTACGTAATAATTTTCATAAAACATACATAATTACAAAGAACTATATCCTAAACTTCTAAACCTATAAATTTTGATAGAATTAATGTAATTCATAAAAAATATTGACTATGTTTTGGGCAGTAAATTGTTTTTCATCACACTATGATGTTATTAGCTGTTTTACATACGTTAATTAGAGGCTGGAAGTTACGTATTGCTGACCATGCCAGCTGTCATCGTCATTTGGGGACCGAGCAGGTTTTTACATCCCTAGGGCCGCAAAATCAGCTGCCCATTTGCATATTAAATACACAAACAGTATCCATAGCATTGCAATAGAATTGTTTTATTTTCACCGTTTCCTAGCAACTGTTTATTATTATTTTTGCTGATTCCTGAAATTACTTCTTCACATAACCTTCAAGTTGCGTTGACTATCAGTGTGCATTAGTTATTATTGTGAAAAGTAGTAGTGTGGTGAAAAATAGTTATAATACAGTATATACTATTATAAGAATTAGTCTAAATATGTATAATCTTTAAAAACAACATTTAATCCCATGAGCATATAAATAGTAGACTACACAACGTTCAAATTTATATTTTGTTTAGATATTGAGCAAACACAATCCATATATAAATCCCAAAGTACCCATGAACTTTTGAGAACACAAGTCACACCCATCGATCTCTCACACCCCCATAAAACTACACGATTACTAGAAAAATACCGGTATGGATCATAAACATAAACAAATGACGTTGTTGGCCCGAATCCTATACTAATATCATTGAACATATGTTTTGGCAGTTCCATTTAAGCAATATTAAATCATGTTTATTTTCGGGCCAAAAACGTCATTTGTTTATGTTTATGATCCATACCGACATTTTTATAGTAATCGTGATAAACTATATATTTAAAACGTTCGTCATGACGAGAAACCTTGCGCAAAACTATCCATTATTTAATAAATTACCCTTGAAGGTCGTAATTCCTTTCTAAAGGGAACTTTCTAATGTTGAAAATAGCTCAGCTGTACTTATATGTTGGTTATTCCTTTAATTTATTACCTTACTAGCAGAGTACCCGTCCTTCGTACGGGGTTGGCATATAAGTATAAAATGCTTATTGCAGTTATGGGTGAGGACATGGTTTAAGAAAGTTTGGTTCTTTTGTTCTACCACTGCCCCTGAACCATAGGAAAAAGTTAAGGTCTCATTGTGTACCACAGCTTTTTGTGGCTAGTTGGTTCAAATTAGCTGTTGTCATAAATGCAAAAAAATAATAGTGCTGCACCCTGTAGGTAAACCTTAAATCCTGTTAAAGCTATTTAATATCATAGAGCTAACTTGTGCAGTTGAAACAGCTGGCAAAATTCTTTAATTCCTTTTGGATATATTTTTATCAAATGTGGCAAATTTATTTATTCTATACTAAGCTTATAGTATTTTCCTAAAATCACACTTCGTAACCCTCCCTGTAGCTAGATACTCGTTAAACCTAATTTTATTGAATTAGATTTAGTTGAAAATAGGCTGCAGGTGTGTTGCGGCGGGGGTATTATGGAATTGCAATTGATGTAGAAAGAAGATTTTGTGGTAGTACATGATCTAAACATGATCTACATGATCTAAGTTAAGATACTAAAAAAATCAATTCCGCCGGTCCCAATTAGTATCGTCGGTCACTTAAAAATTTGACTGGCGCTACTGCAACCAGCGCTGCTATTCGTATTCGCTAGCAGCTATACCCGTGCCTTGCAATGGGGTCAGTATGCAAAGAGTTAATGCTGGTTCTTTGAAAATGCCAAATGGTTTCACTCCCTACCATTTATTTTAAAAACAAAATTGAACTGTATTAGCCTCTTTAACTTGATAATAGTAATAGGTCTAGTACTTTTTTGTTAACTCATACTGTGAATACTTATTTAGGCTACCTAGGATACAAAACCAATGATATATTTTAAGGTATAATAAAAGAACCTGTTTAATGGTTTGGACTGTAAACGAATAGCTATCACAATAGTTCCAAACCTGTCAGTAGTGTAGTTTTCTAACATATTGTATGAAAATGACAATCAGGCAAATGGAAATTCGCTAGTCTATAGGTTTGCTGCAGCAGGGATATTAAATTACTGTTTACACAAAAATAAATCTAAAACATAATTCTCATACAACTCAGGATAAGGGCCTTGGTTGATACAGCAATGATTGTAGAATCTTAATTATTTCCTTTATCCCTGAATTAGGCCTATTTCTTTTTCAATGAAATATTCACTGTAAAATATTATTACAGCATATCACAAATATTAGAACAGACTCAGTATAATAACTGTCAATGATAATCTAATATATAAAATTCTCGTGTCACAGTGTTTGTCTGCAAACTCCTCCGGAACGACTTCACCGATCGTTATGAAATTTGGTGTGTAAATTCTGTAGGTATGCGAATCGGACGTAAACTATTTCCCGTTTCGAAATTCTTAAAAGGGCTCCGCCCCAGTGGCTCTGGAGTTTCCCATGTTAACCTTATGAGAAATGGAATTAATGAATCTTAACAGCTGTTTCAATTAAACAAGTTGGTTCTGTTCTATGATGTTCAATAGCATTAAAGTTACAAGGATTACCAACAGGGTGCAGCACTATTATTTCTTTTACATTTATGACAACAGCTAATTTGCAACCAAAAGGTGAGTGAGCGTAGCGAACGAACTTCAACCTGGAGGCGAGTGAGCGTAGCGAACGAGCTAACCTGAAGGCAAGTGAGCGCAGCGAACGAGCTCCAACCTAAAGGTGAGTGAGCGTAGCGAACGAGCTCCAACCCAAAGGTGAGTGAGCGTAGCGAACGAACTTCAACCAGGACGTGATTGAGCGATGCGAACGAGATCATCTTGAAAATTAAACGTAACGGTACTTTCTTTCCATCGGTCTGTCTTAGGGGAAACCTATAACTTAGGCGATACGAAGTTCGCCGGGTCAGCTAGTAGATTATAAAAAAAAACAAATTATGTAACTGAAAGAATCCTATTATAATGAAATGACATTAACATATGGTTTGACAGCTCCATTTAAGTAATGTTAAATAATGTTTACATTCAGGATAGTGACATCATTATTTTAAATATGATCCTTACCCTCTCTGTTCTAATATTCATGCAGTTTTTAAATAAATGTTTGAACCAGCTGTATGGAATTGTGAAATCAAAATTAATTTGACAGTCAGTACTGCTTGTTTACATTTTTAAACTTTGTAGGTTTGTTTTTTGTTGTCATGGATACCATCAATCAAAATTTACTTTGAAATCTCTCACCTCCGATTTTTGAAAGCCCACGGGGCAGAGCCCTAGGACAATATTGAAGCGGGAATAGTTCTATATGTATCCTCGGAACTGTAGCTTCATGTGTGTGCAATTTGAGCCCAATAGGTTCAGTAGTTTTTGAGATTAGCTCATACAAACACACACACACACACACACACACAGACACCACCTCTTCTTTATAATAGTATAGATAGATAGATAGATAGATTAAAATCAGGTGTGATTATTCGTTTGTATTACTGTATTCTGTTTTGTTTATTTCAGCTTAACTTAACCAATCAATAGTTGTATTAATACTTATGATTATGAAGTCAAACTGGGTGAAGCCCGTGGGTAACAGCTAGTTATATTTAAAATTCTGTATCAAAACTTGTTTAGCATCAACAGTAATTTAACCAAAGTAGAACGCCTAATAGTTGAATTTCAGTTACATTAGTCCGAACACACAGAATAAAAAACAAACAATAATATTTACTAGTGTCCATGTTGCTCGAAATCGAGCAATTGAAAAGAAGTACAGGAGTTATTTATAAACAAATGACTTGTTTAAAAACTAATAATAACAGCCATAATTTCCGATGATTTTAAAAGAGTCGACTAAAAGATTATTAACTTATAGAAATACTCACAATTTACATACCGGTACCAGTCCTATTCCAGTTTAAAGTGTTATTTTTTAACTATCAAACTGCTCATGGACGGGAAAAGGTAAGCTTACAATTTACGTCAACATAAAAAAGCTGTCAGCTTTTATAATGTACCGTACCTAAGTTATTTAGCCGATTTGTAGACAATAAGGTGTAGGCTACTACTCTACAGAACAGAGTTAGGCAAAACCTGGCAGAGCTCTAAAATTGTGTTATTTATCATAGGCATACTCATATGCCAAATTCTTAAAATAAAAATTCAATAATTAATAACTTATATCATTAAACACAAACCATCATCCAAAACTATACACATTTTTAATACAATATAGATAATTATTTACACATTACTGTTTACAATTAACATGTTCTTCTTCTCACTTTTAATTTTTGCTTCGCAACGGGAAAAATTGGTTTCATAATAATTGAAATATACTCATAATAAATAATCTATCCTCAAGTTTAAGATTAAATAAACCTACCACATAGTTGTTTTATTTTTTTTGGATCAGCTGTCTGAAATTGCGAAATAGGCATTTTACAGTTCTGGTTGTTTACTTTTAAATGTCAAAGCAAATGTAAATATTGTGAATTTTCTCATGCTTCCATGGAGACTAATTAATATTTAATTTCTGACAACAGCTGGAGTTTCAAAACAACGTTTGTTTCCCATGTTAATCTTATGGAGAAATACGAAACTTTAAAGGGCCCCTAGGGCCTCACTCTCTAATTATGTATCTAAAAAGAAAGTTTCCTGCACAACTTCACGTTACGCTCTTTTCAATGACACCAAAAACGTGTCAATCGGTTCAGTAGTTTCAGAGGAGTAATTGTCACAAAAATCCTGCTTGCGTATTAAATAAGTACGAGAGGTCGTCCAGTGGTCGAAACTCGACCAAAAATATGTAATGTACTCACTTCTCTATTTTCACCCCACACTGTAAATAAAACATGTGATTGGAGTTTCTTCCATTTGTTTTGATTTTCTGTTTATATTTCGTTGTTATTTCGTCACCAGCATGGCAACGCATAAGATCCATGTTAATTTTTTCAAATTTTTAAACTCATTTTTTGTGCTTATCTTTGAGCCTATTTAAATTTATAAAGGGATTCTGCACACCTACAGGAAAATTGCTTTTTAACGGTATGCGCAGATTTACCCCACGATGCACACAAGCTGAGAAAAAAGGTTTTAAAGAAACATGCTTGCCTATTAATATATAGATAGATAGATTTGTAATCAAACAAAAACATCAAACACTATACACTAACAACTACTGAGACTTAAAGGTTTACACTATGTGCAAGACGTCCAAAGATGTTGCTATATTACTATACTTGATACTTAAGTGCACATAGGTTGTGTTGTACTGTTGTACTGCATGTAGATGAATAATTAACAAGACAACGTCAAAGACAACAGTGAAGAGCTTGACAAACAAAGACTGACGCTGTATAAACACTTTCATTAGACTGCCCTGATTTACATTTTCATAAAGACTTGCCTTTCTCGAATGCACTATAGGCACTTGCAATATATTTTCAACAAGATATTGGTAAGTCAGCATGGCCACAGTCAATTATTACTTGTAAGAAAGCTATATAATTTCAATAAAGCAATTCGTCATTTAAGTGGTTAGCTACCACTTGATAATTCATAAAATCAAATTAAGGAGAGAGACATTAATTTTTAATTTGTCTTTCAATTAAAAAAAGAAAATTGTAATTTAAATGGTTATTTCACCCTTGACCTATGGGGGCTATAGCCTTGTAACTCGGATGCTTTAAAACGCTGTCATGTGTGTGTAGACCATAAAATATACATCATGGTAAAAATATATGTACAGGGTGGTCTGGACCTAGCGTTAAAAATTTTTTCGGGTGGTAGAGCAACACAAGTGTGACTCAAATCCACAATTTAAAAAAATATATTCCATACACCCACTTGCAGAAACATTATTTAGATTTTTTTAGAAAAACCTGTACATTTACACAAAATTATAAAATTTCTCTAGTATTTTCATACATTTTTATAACATTGACACCACCATCATATTCTCCATTAAATTCTATGTAAGAATATACAGCCTTTGGTGAGCCCTAAGCTTCAGAATTGCTATTTAAATTGATTAGAACTAAGACATTTTGATTTAAAAAAAAAGGTAAATAATAAGCCTACAGACACTTTTTTTAAGAAAAATACTAGAGATTAGCAAATTGCTACAAAAACTGCTCTAAAATCTTAGCTTTTAAAAGATATGATGAGGTATTTAATTTGCTTCATTCTAAGTACAGCTATTCCAGTTATAACTGTGGAAAACATGGTTTAAGGAAAACAAAACCACACTTTAACAAACCAAAAAGACACACATGATAGTTTTTATTTTTATAGAAACAGCATGAGGCTGCAACAATATTTGTATCTAGACAAGTTCAAAACGAATTCCAAGTATTTGATTGATAACCGAACTAAAATGCAAGTTCATTTTAATTTATTTTCAAAATGTCCTCCATTCTCTCTGATGCAGGCTCTAGCTCTCTTTCGAAATGAAATCCATGGGGTTCAGATCAGGAGATCTAGCGGGCCAGGGCACTGGAATTGAATACACCTTGTTTTGTAAAAAGAGCTTCATCTGTGCACAAAATCTTTTTGAAAAAGTCGTATTGTTTAATGTCAGAATTCAGGAGGTAGCGACAGAAATCTACTCTAGCACCATGCTCTCCTCAATACTCCTTTCAAAAAAGATTTACTATAAACGTTTGGGCAGCTGTGATTGGTGATTGCTTTTTAGGTCCCCATATTTTTTAGGGAAGTTTGAGTGGAGAGATGTACCTTGAATTTTTGCAACACGATCTTCCTCAAATTTTGAATGTAATTGATCCTGTGCTCCGTCAAGATATCATTTATCAACAAGACGGAGCACCTCCTCATTTTACGAATGACATTCGAGATTGACTGAGTGCTAACTATCCCATGTGGATAGGCCGAGGAGGACCGGTGCCCTGGCCCGCAAGATCTCCTGATCTGAATCCCATGGATTTCTTTGCGGAAGAGAGCTAGAGCCTGCATCAGAGAGGATGGAGAACATTTCGAAAATATATTAAAATGAACTTGCATTTTAGTTTGGTTATCAATCTAATACTTGGAACTTGTTTAGGACTTGTCTAGATACAAATTTTGCTGCAGCCTCATGCTGTTTCTATAAAAATAAAAACTATCATGTGTGTCTTTTTGGTTTGTTAAAGTGTGGTTTTGTTTTCCTTAAACCATGTTTTCCACAGTTATAACTGGAATAGCTGTACTTAGAATGAAGCAAATTAAATACCTCATCATATCTTTTAAAAGCTAAGATTTTAGAGCAGTTTTTGTAGCAATTTGCTAATCTCTAGTATTTTTCTTAAAAAAAGTGTCTGTAGGCTTATTATTTACCTTTTTTTTAAATCAAAATGTCTTAGTTCTAATCAATTTAAATAGCAATTCTGAAGCTTAGGGCTCACCAAAGGCTGTATATTCTTACATAGAATTTAATGGAGAATATGATGGTGGTGTCAAAGTTATAAAAATGTATGAAAATACTAGAGAAATTTTATAATTTTGTGTAAATGTACAGGTTTTTCTAAAAAAATCTAAATAATGTTTCTGCAAGTGGGTGTATGGAATATATTTTTTTAAATTGTGGATTTGAGTCACACTTGTGTTGCTCTACCACCCGAAACAATTTTTAACACTAGGTCCAGACCACCCTGTATATAAATACAACACATACCCACACATGCATTGGGATATAATGCTCTTACATTTTACGCGTGTAGCTTCTTTGTACCTAAGTATTAATAAATGAATTAAATAATTACACATTTAGTACCCTTTAAGTTTTTAATTTATTTATTGTACCTAAGTAGCCTACATTGTATTTCCTATTATTATTGATTGTTGTTTGCTCCAATGATATCAGTCTAATCTAACCATTGATGTCCAGAGCTTGCAGCTCGGTCAGTTCCAATCACTTGCATTTCCATCCGACCCCCCCTCCCCCCCTTAACCCTGCCCCCTCGTCAATGTCAGAAACCCCCAATTACTGTCATGGTATATTGATGATCCCGGGTTAGCTTGCTAGGGACACATGATATATCGTTTTGCTAATGTGGCCGTTCTGAGCTAGATGTATGCGAAACAGATTTTCTTACTTAAAATGGTGTTCAATGTTAACATTAAAAATGATCAAATTTAATGCTCTGTCGCTATACGTAATTAAAATTAACTTTTGAAGTTCTCTCTTTAAATTTTTTAAGCAGTTTATGTAAGAGACGTTGAACTGACGAAAAGCCAAATGATCAAAATATTTTTAACCAAGAAAGCAAATAATAATTTACAAGTGATGTCTCAAACTGTTAAATTTGTTTGAGGAATAAATAATATGTAAGTACATATGTAGGGCCTACTCAGCTCTTGATTTCTAAAAAAACACATAAGCCTACTCAATCGTAACTAGCTTTGAGACATACAGAAAAAATGTTGGGTTTATAATAGAATAGAAGTATACTTGCATTAATTACCAAGTAAGTGTATTATTATTGTATTAAACTGTGTAATATTCATTTATCACTTCAACTAGGGCATTCTAAAAGCTGTTTATTGGAATTAGCTTAACACTGGAACAAAACTAAAACACAATATATCATCAAAGAAAAACTAAGTTCAAATCACAAATCTCACATATCTTATTATCACATTAATCGTTATCATAAATCGGTATATCATAATAAGCCATGACCATCTAATATTAATAGTATAATTATTTTAGGTTTATTTAAGCATTTATATATTTCAGACTATCCAAACTTTTGCATAAAAGCTAATAATAAACAATAGACGCTGCTTTCTTTATCGATCCTGTAAGCGTCTTAAGAAGCCTACCAAGTAAGTATACAGCGTGTGAACATTGACAAAACTATGCTTAACCTAATTAGTAAGATAAGGTATGTGTTAAGGCTATCTTGAAAAAATTTCTATCCTAGATGAAATTTAAGTGACATTGTTTTTTTTCGTAAAATAACTGGGATAATTTGTTGTGATTAGATATTACTGGAATACAATTACACAGACAACCACACTGGGAAATTCCCTAAAGAGTAGCCATTCCATACAAGTTCCTTTATATGAAGAACTATCGTAATAAAACCGGCTTACATATAGAACTGTATTATAAAAGTCCCCTCACATGTAGAACCACTTCATAAAAACCCCTTACATTTAGAAACGAGTCATAAAAATTCACTCAGATGTACAACCGTGCTGTAAAAGTCACTTGTAGAAAAAATAGTTTCCTTACATGCAAATCCGTTTTATAAAAGTCCCCTCACGTGTAGAGCCGTGTTTTAAAAGTTCCCTAACATGTAGAACTGTGTTATAACAACAGCCCCCTAACATGTAGAACAGTGTTATAAAAGTCCCCTTACATAAAGAACCGTGTTATAAAAGTCCCTTCACATGTAGTACCGTGTTATAAAAGTTCGCTCACATGTAGAACCGTGTTATAAAAGTCCCGTACATGTATAACCACGTTATAAAAGTCCCCTTCATATGTAGAACAGTGTTATAAAAGTCCCCTTACATAAAGAACCGTGTTATAAAAGTCCCCTAACATGTAGAACCGTGTTTATAAGTCCCTTCACATGTAGAACCGTGTTATAAAAGTCCCCTACATGTATAACCACGTTATAAAAGTCCCCTTCACATGTAGAACCGTGTTATAAAGGTTCCCTAACATGTAGAACCGTGTTTATAAGTCCCTTCACATGTAGAACCGTGTTATAAAAGTCCCCTTACATGTAGAACCACGTTATATAAGCCCCCTTCACATGTAGAACCACGTTATAAAAGTCCCCTTCACATGTAGAACTGCATTATAAAGTTCCCCTAACATGTAGAACCGTGTTATAAAAGTCCCCTAACATGTAGAACCGTGTTTATAAGTCCCTTCACATGTAGAACCGTGTTATAAAAGTCTCCTAACATGTAGAACCGTGTTATAAAAGTTCCTTTACATATAGAACCACGTTATAAAAGTCCCCTTACATATAGAACTGTATTATAAAGTTCCCCTAACATGTAGAACCGTGTTATAAAGTCTCTACTGAAGGCGACACTGTGTAGCGTGACCAGCCGTCACCATACACCACGCGATCTCGTGTGAATCGCGGACAAGGCGGCGCTATGAATATGTTACGGTTACGTCACAATGAGTTCATTTTGAAAAAGGTCACAAACCGATTGTCCTGATATCATTACATGCACTTCTTGGACTTCCTACCAATATTCGTGTAACCGAATAACATCAATTATTAATTTAACAAACAATAATAGTGTGGATAGTGTTGACAGATGGCTTAGAAAAAAATATAAAGTTAAGGCTAAAAACAATAATTGTTGAAGGTTAAGGGTGTACGTCATTACCTAAACACAAAACTTCTTAATTCTAACACAAAATGCCTTATTTCCAAAGATCATTTAAACAATGGAAACCTAAACGGAGTGAATTATTACCAAATTTATGAGCAACTCAAATGGAAATTATATAAAACCAATGATGGTTGAAACTAAATCTAGTTAGTTATACATCGTTTAACTGTTTACTTCCTGCAAAGCGAATATTCCTTTCTATATGGGATTAACTTTAGTATTAAGTTTTCAGTATACTGCTTTAATTTAAATTTCAATAATATAACTATCGAGACATATTTGAAACAAATATTTTCGTAACATAATTTTCCTCTAAAACTCGGTAAGGTGAACTGGTACAAAAATAATATCTAAATTTCAGAGCTGAAATCCAGAAATGTATTCGTGACATATGGTAAATATTTCAATCTATTGGGATATTCTCTGAAAAAATAACAGCTGTTGAAATTCAAAACTAAATAAATACTACTCTTAGTCCTAAGCGAATAAATCAACACTGAATCGCGAAGTTGAAAATCTACTAAATGTTCAACATATCCAGTAGCAGTTCCATCGAGACTCGAGGCAAAACCGATCGTACAAGAACGAGAACCATCACCATAGCCTACGCCGACGCCAAGTCCTACAGCGACGTCTCCATCAGCTCAAATAATGAATCTTCCTCTTCGTCCAGTTCCCTTCAAACACCTTCGACCGTGGACAGCACTCCGGTCCTCTTGGAGCAACTGGAACGTGAACAAGAGAAAGAAAAGTTCTTCGGGTACCATCCGATATGGCGGGAGATGTCTTTGAGTGACGGAACAAAGTTGAAAACCCTTGAGTATCTTCTTGAATACAAAGTGTTCCAGTTGTTTAATTTCATGATGACACATCTTTTGGCGCACTCTCCTGAAGACCCTGTGTCTTTTCTCGTCTCCTTGTTGGACAGATGTATCCGCTACCGTGATGAGGCTGCGGATCCTCCCTTAGTATTTGAGGATAGTCATATACACAGCGTATATGTTGCCCTAGACCCTCTGCTAGAGGGGACTATTTCACACAGTCAATACCTCGTGGGTATGAAGACTCTGGGACTTACAGAGTTCAACGTCCTACCCAACAATATGGAGGATCATCGGAACGTGGCGAAGGATGTGTTTGTAAAGGAGGCGAAACTTGCGTTGATCATGCAATTGGACAGAATTCTGGGCAAAGAGAAAGAGAAAAGTAGTATGGTTGAAAATGTGATTAATTATAGTGATTTGGGTTCGCAACAGTAAAAACACAAAATATGGTTCAATATAAATATATTATTGTATAATATATTATTATATTATTGAATGAATATATATTCAAAATAAATATAGTTCAACAACACCTTTAATTTGATGTTACATAATCAACCTGCTTATCATTTTAAGATTTCCAGCTTACTCCCCGTGGTCCGTCGCCCATAGGTGACATCTAATCACCATGTACACTAAACATTCGCTCACTATTACCAGTAATGATATGACAAATTTGGTAGTGATATCTCTTTTCGTTTTAAAGATATAAACTCATCTTAATTAATGTGACTTAATGTCACCCGTTATCCTAAGGCTTTCTATCTGATTGGTTACTAGGTGATTTATTCGTTTTGGAAATTTATATGAAATCCTTCTGGAATGTTATTATATTATATTGTTTATGAGAGGCGTCTAGGAAACCTCTACTTTAACAAACATAAAAAAATAAATTCTTTCATCATACAGTGTTTGGGAAAAATGTACGTTTGTAAAATAAACAAAATGCACAACAAATGTACCCTAGATTAATAAAAACACTGCAAATAATTGACAGACCTACCCAAGAAGGCTACAAAATTATACTCATATAATAGTTAATGTCTGAATAAATGGTTATGTTGGCTTATACATGTATGTACATACAAAACTGCTATTTTAATCAAGATCATCAAAACGATTCATCTACGATCGCAATAGGCCCATTGAAACAATTTACTATACCGAAAAAAGAAAATACAAACTTTAAGTTATGTCTTGATATTATATTCAGTGGAATTCAATTTCTGCATTTCCTGAATTCATTTGGTCAACTTCCTTATTGAGTCAGCAAAGGTGAATGGCAATAAACTACACCCCTCAAGGGATGACGTCATTGGCTGTATTTTCAGAGATAAAAATAATAGCTAACGCCACCCATCTCTCTGGCATTGACATTTCTAGCACGTCTTTTAACAAAGTAACAATGTCCCTTTTCTCTGAGACACAAGAAATAACTAGTTTGAATGCTATTGATGAGATCATTTAATTGAACTTAAAATTACTCATTCTAGGTCAAAAATTTAAAAGTATACTGTTAGCAACATGGGAGTGCTTTAGAGCATATGTATTTTACAGGACCCTCTCTAATGGTATACACGATGTGTAGTTAAGGTTATACACCAAACACAAACAGAAATTAAGGGCCTATAACAAATATTTATTCGAAGAAAAGGAGAAATCATCGTTAAAGAGATATCCAATTCATTGATATTTTTGAATAAATACTGTATTGCGAATATAAAAGTATCTAAAATTACTACTAAATCAAACGTCGCAGTTCTTTCATTGAGTTATTACTCTTGTTTAGGATCTTTTTAGCGTTTAACGTTAGTAAAATATTGTTAACGCTACCCAATTTGATTTAATGATGCAAATAATTGTAAATTAGCAAGTAATAAATTGTGCGTTCGTTAAAACGCGGGCTCAGTGCCCTTTCTACAATCATGAAGATTCAGCGGTCTTCACTTCTGATTCTTCAATTTCGCCTAACTAATACCAGTGTATAAATTCTGGTATTAAGTGCTGTCATAGATAAAACATACAAACATACTCCCTTATGTTTAAGCCCGTGGGCATAGATAAAACATACTGATTTCTCATCCTTATGGAACAGCTGAAGACAATTTTATTGTTAGTTCTGTACGGTTTATGTAAGAGGTCGTGTTTTGTTTACAATTTGTTTCCCGTTTTTACAGCCATTTAAAACCTCGTTTAGCCAAATAATACGATCTAATCATAAACAATAACTTGTCCCCTAGTTATATAACCAAACAGTAAAGCACTAATCAAGAAATTAACCCTAAAATAATAGAAACAAAGTTTCGTCGACACTAGCGCCTTTGTGTCACGTACATGAACTAGACACGAAAAACGTGCTTCAAAATTTACAATGGGATGAGAAGTCTACTTGCTGTATAACTATTGCGAATGTAGACGTTTAATTAGTGATAGCCTTTATAAATACAATTATTTTCACTACTACAGGATTCATCAGTTACAGATGAGTCGACAGATATCATTAGCCACAGCTGCAATGCAGGTAGATGCATAGTTTGACCATCCATCCGCTTCAGTTATTTTGAATCCATCAATAAAGACAATTTTTTGCAAACAAAGCTAATAATATATAGTTTAAAAGTAATATATAATTTAGCATAAGTAATATTTTAACAAAAACAAGTATCTTCGGTCCGACTTTATCGTGTACTGGGTTTGTTAGCACAGTAGTGGTACTAAGACGGTTGGAGGCTAAAATTAAACTACGTTCATTCTCAATAAAATCGCTGGCTAAAACTTTAACGTTGGAAAGGATCTTTATTTGTATCTTAGTGTATTTCATTTCGTGTGTCATGTGTTTAAGTTTTTTCATCGGGTTTACTTCAAAATATGTTTGCGGAGCATTTAAAACTCTATCCATATATGAATCCCAAAGTACCCATGAACTTTTGAAAAAACTACAAAACACACCCCCATAAACCATATACTAAAAATGTTCGTGATGACGAGAAAACTTTCCCAAAACTATCCATTATTTCATAATTCCCTTTAAGGTCGTAATTCCTTTCTACAGGGAACTTTCTATATACCTAATGTTAAAAATACCTCAGCTGTACTTATTTGTTTGTTATTCTTTCAATTTAATATCCTTATTAAAATCAGGTGTGGTTATTTGTTTGTATTAATGTATTATTATTTGTTTATTTCAGTTTAACTTAACCGAAATCAATAGTTTTATTAATACTTATGAAGTCAAACGGAGTGAAGCCCGTGGGTAACAGGTATATTTTACAGTTTTTGTCTTTATAGTTAAGGTTAATAGCAGTGGGTTTCAAGAGATTTTATGTCTAGAGATAATTATTTATTATAACTGTTCAAAGATACAAAGGATAGTTTCAACATTCTAGTTGAAAAGCTTTAGAAGCGGTTCGCAGTGCAAATACTGCAATACGGTTCTACGGTTCCAATAACTATGTTTAACTGCCTTCGGCTATTTGATCTTCTGTGTTATTACTATGTTTACATTTTATTACTAAAAGTGCTATTTCATTTATGAATTAATGCTTAATACTTTATTGGAAGACATACAAACGTCAAAAGGATTTAGAAAAAGAAATTTAGAAAAAGAAAAAAATCATTGTTGTATCCTTACTAACAGTTATAAATGAGATATAAATAGGCCTGAGAGAATATAATAACGACAGTTAATCACTTTAAAAACATGATCTGGTTAAATAAAGCTTGAATAAAGTTGGTTGGCTTAGCTGGAATTATAAAATTCTCATTAGGACTTCATAAAACTCAGTAGACATAATTTAACCCCGGATATAAATATAATCACTGGATTTTTAGATGTAATTGATTTCAATTACATATATCGTTTGTTGGTGAGGTAGCCAGCTGATAATATATAATTTTCAAAACTTCATTCAAACTAGAAAGTTATGCCAAATGATGTCCAAGGAAATATACAGAAACTGTGCATTGCTTGAAAATTTCTTATAAAATAACGAGTCTATATATAAATAAAATTAGAGTTTTGTCTGTACATTGCTCAGAATCATAAACTTTTAGGTTATTTTTACGTTTTATACATTAAACAAACCGAAACAAGTCTCATCTAAATTTCTGTCTGTCTTCGTGTCTGTTACGGCCCAAGAGCCATTTTACGCGGCCTTCTCCTGAAAAACTAGGGTACCTATCAAGATCCAAATAATTTTAATGTATTCACTGGATTGGCGAGATTGTCTTTAGCCATTAAAATATGGCGTCACCACTTTGTATATAAAACGACGGACGTTTAAAAACCCGACTTCGTGCGATTTTTGTCAAGTTTTCTCACAATGTCCAATGTTCATCAATGAAATAACGAACAGCTGTTCGGATCAAGATTATTTTTTCTAGCTGTCACTGATATTTTTACATTAAAGGTTGTTTACAAATGCCGCAAACATTTCCGATCACATTTTGAAAGCAAAATCCAAAACCAATGTTTATGTTTATAGTAATGTGCATATAATAATTCGTGTAAGACCACATTTCAATATTATTATTAGGTGTGTTTTACATTTATATATCCAATAAAATGCTAAAACAGGTTATGTGTCAATCATATTGTCATCAGTATAGTCTAATTAAAGGCCATTAATATTATAGTTAATAAGAAAGTAATTGATAAAGAACCACAACAAATGTCCTTCACAATTTTGTGAACATTGCTCATGTTTGTACATCATTGTAAAATGTTCGTATGAGAAAGTGAACTACTAATTTAATTAAACGGTAAGACTTTTGGACATTTTACCTTTTGTAGAAATAAAAGTTGTAATAACAATTCAGTTTGCAAATAAACAAATTAGTTTTGATTTTGTAAATTGTTTGCCTTTAAAATGTTTTTTGGTATTTTTATTTTACATGTACTCAACAACAACTGACAAATGCATTGGAACCATACGACAAACAAAGCAACCGACTAAACCAAAGCACTTAGCTTTGTTGGTTTTCCTGTGGCATTTGCATGTGTAGCTTTGTTGAGTTTGAGTTTGCATAAATATGACCTTATCTCAACAGAACAAATGTATCCCTATACTTGAGTTGAGTGGTTCACACTCTTTGCGCTTTTATTTGCTAAACATAATGGTGCATTTTGCTCAACTAAACATTGTTAAAACTTATTAATACAGCTCTACCAGACTTTTTTCTGGCACTTACTACAACTGTTACTACCAAAAACCGTTTTAAAAACTTTTTGTTTGAATTTGTTCTATCTCGAGTGCCTATATCTACACGATTATTTGGACTCAAGTTAACCACTCAAACACACAACAATGTAGAAAACACAATATATGTCAGACTGACGACATCGCAAGTTCCCACCCTGTACGTGGAGTCATTAGGCTAATGTACACACTCGGATCGTAAATTCACATCACGGTCGAGTCAAGTCATTTTATCCTTGAATAATTTCACTTTGCACTCACATTTTCCCTCAAAAGCTTGAGCTAATGTAAATTCCAAACGGTTTATGCTAGTTTAGTTTGCTTGTTTAGACATTTCTTGTTTATATTCTTTTTGGAATGCTAGCAAAATAGTAGTTTACGCAACGATTGCGTAAAGACTATTAACGCGAGTTGCGTACACTACTTTACCTACGACCGTTTTTTAATTACTATCAATCTGGATTTAATTACTAACAATCACTACTGATAACTTTTTAGAGAGGTTATGTTTTCGTGTATTGTCATTGCCACTGAAAGTGATGCAACGACTTGTTGTATAATCAGCTGATTTCCTGTAATTACGTGTTTGTTAAACTTCGTTAAATATTACATTGCTAGCAGCATTCTTACCATAAATAATATTGTATCAGGTACAATTCGGCAAATATTTCATTTATTTTTGGACTTCCACCAACTTAATTAAGAATACGCGAGTATCAACATGAACAAGTCGGATCAACAATTAAATTGGTCAAATGATCAGCTGATCAGCTGATTAGTTGACGTTCGAAGCATTACAATTTTAATTCTTTTCTCTCAATACTTGAACCTCATTGGTCCGTTACCTGTGTGGATATGAGAAAACTATGCGGATATGAAATGAAACTATGCGGATATGAAAGTAAACAGCTGTAAAGTGAAACTTTTCAATTCTAAGAACTGGACTGAAATGACTACTTTAAAAAACGGTCGTAGGTAAAATATATATTTGAACTGAACTACTTTTAAACTAATGATTCGTCAGTTTTATTTCTAAGAAATAGCAATGTAAAAATAAATAAATTTAAATTTTCTTGTTCTACAGTGGTTAGAATAATTTTTGATTTCTAACTTAAAATTAAAACGCTCCTTTCAGAGGAAACTTCCAGATTTAGTCCAGATTAAGGTAATAGATTATTTAGTTTCTCTATAAGTAGTTTCAAAGTGTAATACAATTTTCTCTTGGGTTTTCGCCAGATCTGAAGTGATACGAAGAATTGTTTTCAGTTGAATTAAAAATGCCCTTATAAATACAATAGAAGAATCAATTAAGAACTCTGTAGCTCCCGAGTCGTGTCATTCTAAGAGGGAATTCACTTTGATCAAAAACTAATACTACTAAAATTAATTTTTTATTGCTTAAATCGTTGTTCAATAAAAAGCTGTAAAAATGATATAAACGTGGTGGAAAAAGTGGACAATCTAACTTCCACGGTTGGCTACATGTGTCGCCTTTAAGCCCAAACTGTTAACGATAAATATGGCCTTATCTCTACAGAACACTGGCAACAGCTTGCCAAGTCTGGCTGTGGATCTTGGTCTGTGGTATCTGATCTTTCTTTTACAATTTAATATCCCCTTTACTCTCATTCGACGAAACTGTTTGAAATCACAACATAACGTGCATTGTCCAAGGTTACGTGACTTTTACAAATTTCTGCGACAAGTTAGTTAAAAGATTAATGGTTGTTGTTATTATTAAACTATCTTATCTTGTATTTTTTATTACTTTCCTAATTAAAGGCAATATCTAGTTGTGGTTTTGAAATAATTTTTATAACACATGCATATTTTGTACAATACATCGATTACTCATTTTATTAATTTTTTTCATTTATTCCCTTATAGATTCTGATATAGTTTTCGTCCAGCAATTGTTAGGATCCAAAAAATTATTAACTTCATTAGTGAGCTGAAATAAAATCATGTTAAAAATATCAAAATATCACATTCCAAGGAAAGGTTTTGTTTAACACATTTTTTACCTAAGTGTTTGTTTACTTTGATCTTTTAATGGTGCATATGTAGGTTAGCCAAACCAATGGGTCAATATCTAGGTTTTATACAGTTCTTGGTAAAACACAACCATTGCTTAAATACTAAGCATAATGTCTACATGTCTCGAAACAGAAAACAAAAAGCACAAGAGTGACAAAGGGAAGGAGAGAATTACCAGCCCTAAAAGACTCTATTATGTTATGTGTTTTGTGGAAGAGCCTTTGGTGATAAACCTGACACCAAGGTTGTTTATGACTTTAGGGAGTCACGAGGTCCTTTTATTGAGCTTTGATGTGTAGGCTTTATTTAAGTCCTGCAAAGGTGTTCTGTTGAATATACTGCAACGTGTAATCAAAGGGTGATAGTCATGCAATAGTCAAGTGATAGAATAAATTATTGTACAATAAAGACTTAAAATCGTATACGGTTTACTAAAAACAATTAGTACTTAGGTTAATTATTAACTCAAAAAGCTTCTAAAACTTGACAGATTTTAAAACTCAAAGGTATGAGTGACTGGATATTGATGAAAATTAGATTAACAGACGACATTTAATTACCACAATAATGTGTCTAATTTTATAATGTGGAAATACTATGCAAAAGTTATATTAAATATGACGAGGCATGAAATCATTAAATTTTTTTAAAAGATTCCCCTTGACGATTTTTTACATTAATCATTTCATATTTGTGTTAATCGGATACTTTGTCAATGACTTTTGGAAATTCTAAATTTAGGATGGTTTTCCTCCACGTTTGTAAAGACAGATTGATAAGCTCTATCAACACTGCAAGCTAATATTTGGCCAACAGTAGGGTGGAAATGACGATCGATATGAACTGCTTCAACTCCATGGATGTAATTTGAAACTCGTATTTGTTTTAAATTTAACCTTAAAACACATAATGCATAAATGAGACAAGATCCAAAGTAAAAATATATGGAGAAACATATGAAAGTTTTCACATAAAACCAAGGATGAGACAAGGAGATGGAATTCCTCCCACACTATTCAGTTCAATATATCTGTAGAAGAAGCCGTACAAAATACAAAAAACCTACAAAGAGGCATTAAACTGGGAGTAGAATTAAACATACTGGCATTTGCAGATGATGTTGCAATTTTAGTAGAAAACTCTGAAAACCTTTGTTGACAATCTTATTAAAGGATGTAAGAAAGTAGGATTAGAGCTAAATGAAGAAAAGCCTAAAATTGTTCACTTTGGCCGAAACGCTAACAATAGAGATGTAAATTTCAACATTGCAACTATTCAATACATTGTGTGGAGAGCTTTAAATATTTAGGAGTTACCAATAGTTCAAATTCTGAAGATCTAGAGATACAAAGTAAACTAGCAAATGCCAATAAGAACGTGGGGACTTGTACAAAACCTTTATCGTCCAAATTTTATCGAGATGCTCAAAATTAATATATTACAAGATTGTATAGAAGTAAAACATGGGTCCTCTCCAAAATAAGTGAAGGACGTTTGATGGTGTTTGAAAATAAGGTACTTTGAGAAATATTCGGCCCAGTTTATAAAGAAGAAGTTTGGTGCATTTGGAAAAATAGAGAGCTACGTGCCCTATACAAAGAGCGTGATATAATAGTGCTTATAAAAGCCAAAAGAATTAGTTGGTTAGTTCATGTACTTCGGAGACAGGAAGACACAAGACTGAAGGAGGTTTGTGAGGCGGTACCTACAGGAAGACGCCCGTTGGATAGGCCTAAATTAAGATAGTATGACCAAGTCAAGAAGGATGTGATCCAGTGTGGAGGTACAATCCGAATGGCGGAGGATAGAGAAGAATGGAGGAGGCTAACCTACGAGGCAAAAATCGACTGAGATTTGTCACGCCCCATCAGTAAACACCTAATTCTTTTTTTACTGGACATATATTGTAACCGAAGAAAGAAAAACACTTAGCGATTACAGTGTACAAACTAATATTTACACTATATTTCATTTTAAATTCAAATTACATAAAGATATACCAAATGAAAAATGTGGAAATATTGTATAATATTAACTTACATTGTTTTATCTTATGCATAGTACAGTATGTAACTTAAAGAATCAGAGCAAGGGTTCAGACACATTCCCTGCATTTGTTCACATGTTGCCGAGAACTCAGAGACCCATAAATACCTCGTTATCTCTCTAAAAGGTATTTCAACATGGACTGACTTATAAAAGGTTTATTTTTGTCTCTTTAACGTTTCTACATTTCTTCGCATTTAAAAAAACCAACGACTTTACTTGGTCTTTAATGGTATGGCATTTAAGTCTTTATTTAGGGTGATTATTTATCGTATTGAAACACAGGGTAAACTTGTAATGTTCGTTAAAAATATCTAAATTGTTAAAACGAAATTTTGCTTCAAGCTTATTCAAGGTCCACCATACAGACTACAGTATCTGTTTCGAGAAATAGCTTATACACCATATACATTGTATTATATTTTAAGCAAGGTATATCTCGTATATAATTTCGCTAAGTTCTCGGTTAGTTTCTTTGCCGTTCAGTTAAGATAATTTATCACCAAGTGACAATGTGACCAGATGGTCTGCAGACCATTAACTAATGTGCACACTTTCACCATAAATCTTCATCATTACTTGACAGTTCTTGCATTAGTTTTTAATTTTCGTAAGTGAATTGCAACCATTTTCATTTGTTTACCAACCTATCAAATGTAATTTCAAACAGTTTAGTGATTTTACATGAATACAGATTATAAACATGCCTCTTATCTTTCATGGCAGACATTTTTCCTTAGATAAAATAATTGTGGAGTTAATAGTTTAGTTAAAGAACGTAAAATATATGTCCATCCAGTATGGTATGTTTTAGTTGCAGCCTTATTGGCCTTTAAATGTGACGTAATTAGTAAGTGGTCAAAAAATAATAAGAGACGAGTCTTAGTTTTATTTTTAACAGATGATTCTTCCAATTTATTACCTTATTAAAATCAGGTGTGATTATTTGTTTGTATTAATGTATTCTGGTTTGTTTATTTCGGCTTAACTTAATTATATTAATACTTATGAAGTCAAACGGGGTGAGGTTCGTGGGTAACAGCTTGTTTAATATTAAAATTGAATTTTACTTTTTTCTATAGGCATGGTTGCAAATAATATAAATAGTGTAAGTATTGTTTTGACGCGGTTTTCGGAGGATTATGAATGTAGTAAGTTTTACTTTTTTACAAAGTGACATTCATGTACATTTATGTGGCAATAAACCTAACGTATGTATGAACCTGTAAAATTAATCCGGCAAGAAAGGATGTCATACTAAGCCTATTGGAACGGTTAACTAATTTGGGTTGTAATATTTTATATATTTTACTTTATTTCAAATTAATTAAATATAATAGTATGTGCCACTACCAATTTACAAATGATTTATTATTTTTCAAGGGACTACTTTAACGTTTAGCTTAATGAACCATGTAAATTTATATTACATTTTACTTATTCATATGACACTGTCGCCACATGAAGGGTGTGGAGCCTGGGACATTAACATTGCAAATGTGTTGAATAAATAAACACAGTTTGCATTGTGATGGTTTATCCGTTGTAAAGTTTTGAAGTAAACAATTGACCAGTAACATTTACTACTTTCAAGTGCTATGCTTGGGAAATGACTCTTCAAAGCTTAAAAAATGTATACGCTAAATATTGAAACATCAAGATTTATTGACAAAACCTTTCACTATTGATGCAACTTCAGTATCCTAATTGTCAATAAAAAACCACACGTATAATTTTTGGGATTGGTTTATTGTTGGTAAGGTGTTATTTGTTTGTTTACAGTGAAAGGATAGTTAATTGGCCGTTACTTACTGAACAAATATTGCTGAAATCAAAGTATAAATTTGACAGGATCATTGAATTTATACATTTTGTTCATTTTAATTGGGAATGTCCAACACAACACTATTCCAGGCTAGAATGGAAATTAGTTTAGTTAATGTATGTATAAAGTTTTAGTGCTACGATTTAGAAGCTAAGATTAACTGTTTCCTGGACATTACAAGTTGATGCATACAATGTAGTATATTGGTAAACATTCCGAGTTGTAGGAATACTTCGTTTGCTAATATATTTGCCTATTAAAACTCTAAGTTTGTCTATTACCTTAAATGGGTTCATAGCTAAATTTTCATATCATGATGTGACAATTTTATTTTTTTAAACTATGAACTATATAGTAGATGCTCGATTACACTAATCGGTTGAGAACATTCCTTGAATATTTTGAAATTTTAGCAGATAACCTTATATGGATTTCAAATTAGTTTAGAGACTCCTCTCTCGAAAGCTTTACAATTTTAAGACAACTGCATATTTTCTCTAACTTAAAGCAAAATGTTAAAAATAATTCTCTTTTTATCCCAAACATCTTTTTAAAAGTTTTCTTTTGACTGTTATAGTTAATAAACCATAGAAAATAATCTCCACAAAATAACTGTGACACTGTTGATTATTAAAAAATTTAAAGGTTAAATATTACTAAAAGTAATTAAAGTACTGTAGTAGGAAAATGTGTTCTATCCAAGATTATGCAATTTTAATTATTCAATTATTGGATGTTACTTTTACACAAGTAAAATGTGTTCAGTAACTAAATCCGTGATATTCAGCATGACAATTTCCGTGGCAAAGCTTTTCGAAAGTCTGGTTCTGGATAATCTAATTTTTCAACTTAAAAACTGTATTTGTGATGAACAACATGGATTTACCAGGGGACGTTCTACTGTCACAAACCTTTTGCTGCTTCAAGAATTTGTTATATCTTCTTTTACCACCTTCTTTTATGTCTTCTTTTACAAGTTGACTGTATTTATCTCGACTATTCCAAGGCATTCGACAGAATCAATCATCGGCTCCTTGTCGCTAAACTCAAAGGTTACGGAATTTCAGGCACTCTTCTTAATTTTCTACAAAGAATTTTCTCTGTGATAGAAGCCTTATTACTAAGTTTGATGGTGCCACTTCATCTCCTTTCCCTGCAGTATCTGGTGTGCCACAGGGGTCTCACTTGGGCCCATTACTGTTTAATCTCTTCGAGAATGATATAAAAAGTGTAATCAGCTCCAAGTTCCTGATGTTCGCCGATGATATGAAGGTGTTTGCTGGTGTGCAGTCATTGGAGGATCAGCTGAATCTTCAACATTGCCTGAATAACATCGCAGATTGGTGTGAAGCAAATGCCATGGATCTCAACATTACCAAGTGCAGTGCTATGTCATTCAAGAGAGGTCTTACTGCCGGGCTCAGCTTTGACCATGAAATTGCAGGCTTTAAATTGAATGTTCAGTGTGAAATTCAGTGTTCTAGGAAGAGTCGACAAGATTAGAGACCTTGGAATCATTATGGAATCCTCCCTAGACCCTCGTCCACACATTGATCACACAACTTCTAAGGCCAGCTCACTGCTAGGGTTTGTATTTAGAACAGCTAAAGAGCTTAAGTCGCCACTAACTCTTGTCACACTCTACAAGACACTTGTACGACCGGTCGTTGAGTATGGCGTTGTAATCTGGGCACCGTACCAACTTGGAGACATTCAAAAGCTTGAAAGAATTCAATTGCACTTTGTGAGGATGCTTGGAGTAAGACTGAACTATCCATATTTTGAAACACCCACATCTGAGGTGAAAAAAGCTTTTGGACTTCAACCACTTCTTTGGAGGAGAAAGGTCAGTGACCTCCATTTTCTCTTCAAGCTTGTAAATGTTTATATTGACTGCCCCAGCCTACTTGCGGACATAGACTTCACTGTACCCCGTGGGACGCGCTCATGTTCAACATTCCAAAGATGCTACATACCTACAAGCTATGCCCTCAACAGTGGTATTTCCAGGCTTCTCAGGAGTGGCAGCGAGGTGGCTTCCAGGGTAGACTTCTTCCACGGCTCCCCATCTTCATTTAGAACGTGTTTAACTGGTATAGTGTCAGTGGAGAGTTAGGTGGTGCCTTTAAAGGGCCACACAAGATGTTTTTGAGTGGAATATGCATATTATCCTTCACCACTGCAATTGCCTATCTCATCAGTGATCGTAGCTTTTTTTCAAATTTCACCATCATGTTTTTACACGCTTATGTTCCCTATTTATCATTGTTATGTGTCTTTGTAGCTTCCTTGTCGTCATGTTGCATAAGTATTAGCTAAGTATAAGCATAAGTATAAGCTGTTATTTATATGTTGTTATTTATATTTTGCCACTCTATTATTGTTATTGCATATTACCATCTTAAATTAAGCTGTTGCCAAAATAATTTCTTGCATCTGCATAAGTACCTAGTTAAAATGTCACCTCATTGTTCTTGTTCTTGTTGATTCTCGTTATGTTTGTTGTTGCTATTCTTGTTATTACTGCATAATGGTTTTTTTTACAATCATTGTGTTATTGTTATTATATTGTCATGCAAAACAGTGCAATCTGCCAATGTATATCATTGTAATAATGGTGTTTCCGTATGAAATAAATAAATAAATAAATTTAGTAAACTTATCAAAATCCCCAATCTCCTAATCATGATTGAGTTTTATCAGCCACAAATTGTACATTTCACATCAACACACATCTACGAGTAGTCAAATACCACTGAAACATGTCAGTAAATAAAACAGACTAGAGGACTCATAAAATATTTAAAATCGTTGATTCATACATTAGTTTACTTAAGTAATATTCTTTTGATTCCTTTATCAGTTTGAAAATTAACCAAAAAGGTAAAAAAAAACTAATTAACCCCTACTTTTTATTAAATTATTTTTTTTTCGTACTTAAAAATTGGATTGCATGTCACGGAGTAAAAGCCGTAGAGTCAGAACGGGTTTTTTGTTGCCAGGCGGAATTAAACAAGAAGCCAAGTCCCATAATGCTTTGAATTACCAGGATAATTAATTATCTTCAAATGACACACTCAACACATAAACTCTTTGTACTACGGTTATAAAGATAAGCCTGCCAGGATTCATAGTCTATGCAATATACTGTTACAAGCCTGTATACAGGATAAAGTCCTTAATGTAAAAATACATCCCTGCCTCCTCCGTGCAGGTAATGGCCCAAGCGCAATGCAGTCGATGTCTGTTGTTCAAGTTTTATGAGCCGCTTGTAACAACTCTTAGAACTTGTTTAGCCTTTTAAAAATAACATTCAAAACTTGCACACTGCACAGGGTGATGTTTTAATGGGGCAAGATTTACTGTCTGTTGCGTATTTCGAAAACCAAAAGTAGATATACTTTCGATTATTTGTGAAAAGTGATCCAACCGAAACACTAATTGTTGGTTGATTTCCACTAAGATATATAGTAACTATAACGTGTATGGATCACTCCGTGTTTTCAAAGCACCTATAAATATAAAATTCCAACAAAGTATATTATTTTCAAGAAACACTGACTATATATCTAATTACCGGGATTTAAATCGAAGTTTAAATGAAAATTAAAAGTAGTGTAAAGACCTTTATTATAGTATGTATATTTCCAAGGGGGACATTGATAGGAAATTTATTAGTATTTTTGTAAGCTGATTCTTACCTTTTAGAAAATAATAGTATCAAGAACATTGTAAAATTAGCTCCAACCAGAGAGGAACATTGGTTTCAAAAACATATAAACCAACATCTATTTGAAAATCTTTTGAGAAACAGCTAGATCCACCAATAGCTGTGGGGGGGGGGTCTGTCTCAAACTATACTCCTGACAATCTTTTATATTATCCTTAGTTTTGATATCATTGATAACAAATACTGTACAACAATAAATTTCTAAGATGATTCTTGTCTTTTAGAATTAAAGAGTAACACTTCATTGTGTAATGAGCTTCAACCAAAGAGAAACACTTGGTGGACACCATCGCATTTTATTGTAACCTGAAAAAAGCTCAATTTTAAGATTTGACAGTAATGGTAGTTTACGCAACGATCGCGTAAATATTAATAGTCAGCAATATTGTCGTTCAGACTATTTACGTGAGTTGCGTACACTTCTTTCCCTACGACAGTTATTTTAAATTACTAACGATCACAACTCTTAACTTCTTAGAGAGGTTATATTTTCTTGTATAACCTCTCATTGCCACTGACAGTGATGCAACGAATCATTGTACTACCACTAATTTTGCCCCACGATTAGATTGGTCAAATTAGATTGTTAAATTACAATTCAATTGGTCTGAACAGCTGATAAGTTTAAGTTCGAAGCATTGCAATTTTACTTCTTCTCTCTCAATCCTTGATCCTCATTGGTCCGTTACCCGTGTTGTAAAGTAAAACAACAATGCTGTTAAGTAAGTAATCAATGCTGTTGAGTGAATCTTTTCAATTCTAAATACTGAGCTTACGGCCATAGTTAAAGATGATAAGACTAAAGACGTCTCGTCCTATAACAGACTATTCTAATAGTTTTAAACACGTAAATATCAAAGAACTGCAAGTGTGCGTGCGTAAGTCATGTTACAGATGTGCGTGTGAGTGAGGTGTTTCAGCAGAATGTCCACAATAAACACGCCCTTATCTCCGCAGAACAATGGCAACAGCTTGCCAATTTCGGTTGAAGGTTCTTTGGTTTTATGTCTACAAGGCTTCCTCAATTGTTCGTACACCATTGACTTTTATTACTCTGTAACTGTGCTTCATATTCACGAAATGTAAAACCCTCGTTAATATTCATGATAACTAATATTCATAATAATATATTTTAATATTCATGATCGTTGATATCTATGATAGAGTAACGAAATAATATCTATATCCAATATTTTAAAAACCTTTACAGCCTAAGAAGTTATGGGAATAATGATTTCAAATTATTCATAAAAGAATTTGGTCAAACTGTATAAATTGAAAGACAAACTTATATAAGGCTATCCACTTGTAAAACAAGAGTAAAAATAAAACTAAAACGAGACTGTATTTTTCATGAGTAGTATAGTTTGTCGGTGCCGTTTTTTGCGCATCGACATTTTTGGGCTAACTCCCCGCCCATGCCTAATTGCTAGTACATCTACCATTCCCCTTTCTAGTTGATATGTTGATATATTGTTGTCTATATTTCTGTCTTATCTATATATATTAGTCGTATGAGTTGTTTAATATTTTCATTTCTTTGTCTTTTGGGATATACCTCTTAAACTTGCTCTTGGGCCTATACAAGCCTATATAAATGTACAACTCCATATCTATATTGTATAATTTCAAATCCATCTCCAACACCCATTCACATGTATATTCTCAAAATCGAGCGAGGTTTGTATGCGAACTCGGGCGCGCTCCCGGCTCATGGCGCGCTCCCTTGGACATCCTTAGTGGAAATCCATGAGTTCTGGCTACTTGGGAACCCAAGCCATTTGACATACAATAAATCACCCTTTCTCCTAATTACCTTTTCTACTAAATACATGTCTTTATACTTGGTCTTTAACAACTCCTCTGTATAGAAGCCTCCCCTGATTATATTACCATTTTCATCTTTCAAGATATAAGTCACAGGCTTTGTATTCTTTACTTCTGCTATTGTAAATAGTTCCCCTGTCCAATTCGGAGTATAACCTTTACTAAAAACATGTTTATACTTGGAAATTCTCACGCTATCACCTACCTTATATCTTGGCACAAATGGGGCTTTAAGTTGATATTTATAATTTTTAAATTGTAATGTATCTTGTTTAGACATTTCCACTCGTTGGGCATCAAAGTTTTTACAATATATTGTATGACGTTCTAATATATCATTAGTGTAAAAATGTTGCAAACACAGCTTGCAAAAATGCTTCTTATTGTTATCTTTTGTACAGTGGAACATTAACTTATCAAAATCACGAATTAAACAATAATGTGATTTACGACCTTCTTGTAATAATAATAAATCTACATGAGTATTACTATTCAGTTTGGTTGTTCTTAATGGATATACACATTTCTGGTCTTCAACTCCAAATACATTAACACTTATATTATTTTGTGTTTCAAATTTATCAATATCAGATATTTTTACGGGATATTTTATATTTGTCATATTTAACTGACTTTCATAGGGTACATAATTAGAGACTCTATTAGCATGTTCATTGATACAATTCCTTGGATATAAAGCTGCTAATATCGACCAAATGAAACATTTATTATCTATGTTTTTATATTTAGAACTGCTTTTGTCAACTTAATACTTTTTGGTGTGGGGATATATGACTTTGGAGTTAGGGGCTTATACTTATAAACATGCAGCTGCCAATATTTAGTATGTTCATATATCCATCCACTACCTTGGGCTTGATATTTATGTACCGATGCATCAATCTTTATAAGTGCATTTTCAATTTGAGACTGTAAATCTCGCTTCTCAATAGTTAAGGTAGTAAGGCTTCTAAAATCTGCAATACATTCTTTCTCATTAACTAATTTACCATTTTGATCCATTGAATATTTTATAAATTTGATTCTCCTAACTAAAGTCCATTTTATCGGCAGAGGACAAGACTTGAGAGTATTTTCAAGGTCAGCTCTAATCGACTCACCAACAAATTTAATCATTGTGTATGGACAATTATTGCAAGAATTTATATGCCTTCTAAAATGACCAACAATATTTTTCTTACACAAATTACAAGTCTTGTGACTTTGTAATATATGTGGCTTTAGAGTCATGTGGCTATCACAGATTAAATCACAAACCTCGCACAGTTTCACATTCATTTGATGCATTACCTTATAGTGGCGAATCAGGTTGCTTTTTGTGGAGAGCGACACGGAGCAGTTTTGACATGACGGCTTCATGTTTAGGAATGAGGTCTCGGGCTGATGCCACCTCTATATATAGACTTTTGGAAAATTTCAAAATTTAAGAAATTTTCAAAAAAATTTTACAAAAAAAATTATAATATTGAAATTTAACTTTAGAAATTTTAATTTATAAAATTTAACTTTAGAAATTTTAATTTATAAAATTTAACTTTAGAAATTTTAATTTATAAAATTTAACTTTAGAAATTTTTTAAATTAAGAAAATACTTCAACAAGAGGTTTCCCACCCAGGACTCAATCAAGAGCTACCACTAGAGACAAGGAGCAAGAAGCAGGAGCTTGCCTGTGGCCACGGCAGTGCCTATAGGCTGGGAGCGCGCCATGAGCCGGGAGCGCGCCCGAGTTCGCATACAAACCTCGCTCGATTTTGAGAATATACATGTGAATGGGTGTTGGAGATGGATTTGAAATTATACAATATAGATATGGAGTTGTACATTTATATAGGCTTGTATAGGCTCAAGAGCAAGTTTGAGAGGTATATCCCAAAAGACAAAGAAATGAAAATATTAAACAACTCATACGACTAATATATATAGATAAGACAGAAATATAGACAACAATATATCAACATATCAACTAGAAAGGGGAATGGTAGATGCACTAGCAATTAGGCATGGGCGGGGAGTTAGCCCAAAAATGTCGATGCGCAAAAACGGCACCGACAAACTATACTACTTTCATGGCTCAAATCTAGAACGAAAAAAATTAAAACGTTCACAGTAATTTTTTTTGTTAGGTCTTAAATAAAAACAGAAAACAATGTAGTTGAAAACAGTTATTGAAAACAAAAATTATTGTTTTAGGCTATAATAAAATAAAACTTGCCTGTGAGCCTGTGTAAAAAGGGTTAGAAGATAATTTTTTTTTAATATACGGCCACCTTCCATTAAATGTGGAATGTGATACTTTGATATACGACCATACTAGTTCCAGCATAGTAACCAATTTCGAAAGATGACATAAATATTTTATATTATTGAGGGTCAATGATTTAACACTTTTTCATTCAATAGTTTTTAAATCATTCTTTCCGCAGGTATTAACATTTAAAGCTCAATATTTGTTTAGAGAATGTTATAAAATACTGTTGCAGTTCCGTATTTTGTACTAAATTAAATTATAGGCTTACTTAACACATCAAACAAAGAATTATAACAGATTAAATCAGATGCATATCATCTCTCAAACACATCAACACATGGTAGTAGAAATCCATAATTTACTATTTACCTTTTTTTTATTCACATCATTCAGCGAGCCAGGGGGAACAAACCATACATAACGGCTTGCATCGCTAAAACGTCCAAATGGCAAAAGCAGTGAACGCAACTAAGCAAGACAAAAGGTTTTCAGCCTATTATATTATTTGGTTTGTGAAATAGCCTCCACCGCGGGTGACCAGACTTGTTTATTACTGTAAGGAACTGCTTAAAAACTGTTCATTGGCCTTATGAAGGTTTACTGTATAATAACATGTAACATTATAGAAAATTGCATACGGGGGATTCTTAGAAATTAATTTTAGAATAATTTTCGATAAATACTATATAACATAATTAAAATATGGAAACTAAAGTTTTTAGTTTTAACTTTAAAAATGGCTTGACTGCTTTCAAGGTCTCGTTATACAATAAAAAATATTTGAATAGAAAAGAGGTGTTTTTTAACCATCAGATCTCAGGAAGAATGTATAGATTTATTCAAAACAAAACATTGGGAACTAAGAAACAGTTTACAGTTGGCTATTACATCTTAGAATTGAAGAAAAGAGGAAAATACAAGAAACGGGGTTTTTCAAATCAGGGCTAAGAGAATCGCTAGTAAATTGAAGAAAGAAATTGTTATAGTAGCCAAGCCCAGCACATTGAATAGAATGTTACGTCAACATGAAGACGATTGCAATAGAGTTGATGAGTCTGGGATCAGTGTCAATAGTAATTATTTTGATAATTTTTATAACAAATATATAACTTACTGATAAACAATGCACGTGCTGATAAACTGACGGAAAGTATATAAAATAGGTTTAATATTTGGTAGATCTAGTATAGGTAAATCACATAAATTTCCACTTAAACTGCCAACTCGCATGACGGTAAATACATATAAAAGATGGTAATTAAGTGATGATCGATTTCGATTGGAAACTCCAATTATCATCTAGCACTTACCATCTTTTATATGTAATTGTCGTCTTGTGAGTTACAATCACAATGAGTTTGGTTATATTTTGCAAGTGTTATTAGACGTATTTATATTTACTTTCCAAAAAATATGTATTGCTATACGTTTTGAGCTTTATACGCTTGGAAACAACAAACCCGAAAATGAAATATTACAAAATATTCCCTGTAGTAAAGTAAAGGACGACAATGAATCATGATCAAGCTGATTGATTAAGAACTCAAATGGTTACTCTAATGCCACCATTCTTTTAGACAATTTCCAAGGTGTAATACAGTAGTATTGCAATTGTATTTGGCAACTAATGTAATGATTGGATTGTGCAATAGGTCTGGAAACAAATTTACATGCAATCAACACATTAGGTTTGACAAGAGGTAATCGAACTGCCCAACAGTAATGGAACCTCTTTTGACTACGTTTGTTAATTTGTCCCATCCAAAAATGCTCTTCGTCACATTTTTACATGTCGGGATTATACACTTATTTTCGATTTAAAATACGTATTCCGTATTACTACATAACATTTTCATAACTTGAATATTGGAATGCTATAAAAGACGTGATTTCTATTACATAAGTGTGTTTCAATTAAGGCTATATTATCAGTTATTAAATACAAAAAATCGAAATTTTCAAAGATTATTTTTAAAGATAATTTCATGTTTTGTTTTTACTAAATCATAATCAACAGTTTTACAAATAAAAATAAATAAAACATTTCAATTATGCAAACCAAATTTTACAAACCCAACGACAAATAAAGAAGACGAACTCAAGAATGCTAAACCAAAGGGATTTACAGTTTAAACCTTTTTTAACGTTAACACAAACCTACATTAGACTTGTAGATTTAAACGGTAAACAACACCATTGGCTGTTCAGGGCTACAAGCTACATGGCAACAGTTTATGTTATGTAGCCCCGCAGTGGTTCGACCTAGACTGAGTAACACTAGTAGGTCAGGGATAGCGTTACAACTGGATAGTGTTTACTATGTAGGCTATAATGGTTACAATACCAGTTTGAAATAAAACTATGAAAAACATTGATATAAACCTAATAAAGATGACTAATAATGGTTAAAAACGTACCTTGTCAGACAATCCTTGACATGTTTTATAGTGTCGAAAATAAACTTGCTTAGTGTTATTGTTATAGCATTTATTTTCGACACTATAAAACATGTCAAGGATTGTCTGACAAGGTACGATTTTAACCATTATTAGTCATATTACGTAATCCTGGGGATATAAAAATTAATTATAATAAAGATGTATTTTTGTTTAATATTATTTAGCTAGTAACTTAACAATTCCTTGGTTTTAGTTTGTATTACTTACTTTCAGATTTGATAAAATTGATTTCAAGTTCAGTTATTATTTACTGTTTAGTTACAGCCAATTCAGTCGGTTTTATTTGAATTTATTATAAATACTATTGTTAAAAACAGCAGTCCTAAGATGAGAAAAAACTTATAGTAATATTCGTAATCATTCTAAAAATAACAATTATACCTAAATAAATAATTTTGCCAGTTGCATAGCATACTTAATTTTCGAATAGTTTACTGCTAATACATAAAGTCTAATATGTATTAGCAAAGGTAAGTTAGACTCAGAAAAAACAAATACAATTTTATCAAAACAAATATAATTTTTAGGTTTAGACTTAGACCTTGAAATATTTTCACTTGTCCGTTAAAGATTACAGTAAAAGAGTTTTTAATATGACAAGAAATAAATATTCAGTCTCTAATGTCTTAAAAATTACGATTTGGATTCAGTTTTATCCGTTCAAGTAGTATAATATAATATCACAATTAATGTAACCAACTTGTTGGTTTGATTTTTTATGTACTAGGATAAGTGCTTGGAAAAGCTACACAGGTTGATAAACATGTTATGTGAAACGTGCCACTTAAATTTAAACTCAATAAAACTGTAGGAAGTGTTTTATTCCCTCGTTGCAGCGCGTAGTTTTAATCCCATTTTTCATGTAGATGATTAATTCAAAACTCAAAGAAGTAGATCGAATCTACAAGCATTGCATGTTGCTGTGACGTCAGTCTAAGAGGGTCAGGGCCGCACTTCGAAGCCTCTGAAGAAATCAACTTGTTTACAAGGTTTGTATTAAAAACTGTATTCACAACGAATACTAAATGCAGTGCACTTTAATTATTTTATCGTGTCCATGAAATTGTACGAGGTTTACCATAGTAGTTTTATATTGTTTGACCACGTTAAGTATAAATAGTAGTCTACTTCTATAATGTACGGGATAAATAAGCGCTAGTCCGAAATGTGAACTAATGATAGCCTGGAAGAAGCACTAAATTAGTTAGAATGGGTGTGTTTCTAGGGGTTAGTTTCTTGGTCTTTGATCCGGAGGTTTCAATTCCTGGGATATCCACAAAGCATTTTAAGGGATTAGATCAATTTCCTTCTAAAACATTTGTTACCTTGTTTAAAAATATTCCCATGAAAAAAATAGTACTGAAACGACCAACTTCTTATTTTAACCTTTCTAAAAGCCAGGAGCGTATAAGAATAACTCCTATCTATATTTTATATTCAGTGGTTTTGGCTGATTTTAGTGTCGTTGGTTGAGTTTATCTTGAAGATGTTTTTTTTAGGCAGGCCTACATCATAAAACTGTTACAAATCGCTAGGACCTGAAGTTACACTTTTACCATCTTTTATACATAAGCAGTTCGTCGAGATCGGAAAATGATAATTGGACGAAAACTTGTTTTCCCGTGTAATGGACTGCATTTTTTACTTTACTGCACTATTCTTCAAGCTAACTTATTCACAAAGCGTACATTTCCTACGTAGTTTGCCTTATTACTCCCCAAATATTTTACACATTATCATGGCATTATTCTATTTATGTTATGGTATAAATCCAGGGGGACGGACGAGGATGTTGCAATCAGAATAAGGAAGGCCAAAGGAGCTTTTGCACAGTGTTGGGGAAGCTACTTTTAAAATGTAGCTAGCTACAACTACTGCTACATTTCCAAAAAAGTAGCTTAGCTACAGCTATAGCTACAGTTCCGAAAAAGTAGCTAGCTACAACTACAGCTACAATGAATTGTAGCTATGGCTACAATTATAGCTACTTTTCCAAAGACGTTACTTTTATTGCACACACATTAGGTAAATGTAAAATTAATTGCAACTCCATTTTTATTGAACAAACATTTAAACAACAAAATGTCGGTATTGTATCTAACATTACTTGGAAAACAAATTATTCCTAGATTGTATTTAATTTGTTGGCATTGTAAACCTAACATTAGGCCTACATCAACAGGACAATAGTTGGGTGTTCCATCATATTTAGTCCTTATTTTTAAATATTGCATTATTTTTAAGGATCTTATATGTAAACTAGCTGTGTACCCGTTCTACGCACGGGGATCTTATAATATTCAGTTGAAACCTTCTTATATAACGAACAGCAGTTGGTTTGCATATTTTAAGATATGCTGGCCAAACTATTATACATAGCTTCATTTTATGTTGTTTTTTGTTGTTCCGGATCGGTATGACAATCAATAAAAGGTTAAATTACCTCTGTGTCTGCCGGTCGATCCTATAACGGTAGGCTTACTTTTATTTTTACTATCTGATCTCGTTTGCATGGCTCAATCACGTCCTGGTTGAAGTTCGTTCGCTACGCTCACTCACCTGTATGTTGGAGCTCGTTCGCTGCGCTCACTTTCCTTCAGGTTAGCTCGTTCGCTACGCTCACTTGCCTTCAGGTTAGCTCGTTCGCTACGCTCACTCGCCTCCAGGTTGCAAATTAGCTGTTGTCATAAATGTAAAAGAAATAATAGTGCTAGTGCTGCACCCTGTTGGTAATCCTTGTAACTTTAATGCTATTGAACATCACAGAACAGAACCAACTTGTTTAATTGAAACAGCTGTTAAGATTCAATAATTTCATTTCTCATAAGGTTAACATGGGCTTCCAGAAATTCCACGTCAAAAATCGACAAAAACTTGATTTTCAAGGGTTTACTGTTAAATATCTAACTGTCTCATATTCGATGAAATACGTCTAAAACCATCTCATATATGTATAGTATTTGGAAAATAAGTTTCAGGCGGGACAGTGCTATAGTTATTGAGGAGTAGTTGTAATAAAGTGCGTATTTTAGCGTTACCAAGAGAATGACAGATAGACAGACAGACAGACAGACAGACAGACAGACAGAAATTGAGATAAGGTTTGATTCGGTTTCTCTGACCTATGAAATGTAAAAATAACCAAAAAGTTCATTATTCTAAGCAATGTACAGACAAAACTCTAATTTTATTTATATAGATTTCATTACCGGTAAGTTCAAGACATACAACCAAACTATATTTTAATTTAAAAGCTCATTTTATTTCTTTAAAGTACATTCATTTATAGATGTCTTATATCAACAATTAAGACCAATAAAACTGTAAAACGATTATTCAAAAATACGTTTTTGTGTTACAGAGCCTAGCCTATTGAAATTGGAGTTTATTGTCATTCTTTATTTTTAATGTTAAAAACGACATTGCTATAACTTTTAACCAGTGATAAGTTACTTGTTTTATGAATAACCCTTTTCAATGTCAAGAAATCGTCCTTTAATGTCATTATGCATAGGGAAAATTATGCTTCAACCTAGTTGGTGCAGAAAACAGTATTCAGCAACTTATCCTGAAATAGGCTTTTTAATTTAAACATTCTAAAGTAAAAATAACACGTAGGCCTACTTGGCTATGTAACCAGTTGGCTATAGTAGGCTTGTTCTTACAAGGACTAAACAGATATATTCCTAATAATTGAACTTGGTATTCGTCATAAACCAATAGCATAGCCTAGTAATAGTCCTATACAAGAGAGCTGTTAGCAGGAGCAAACTATGCAATTTTTTCAATGTATGTTTCATGTTATATGGAGATTTTTTTGTTACAATTATTATGTAGTCTAGGCATATCTTAAATCTCATCAGGTAATTTCCTCTTTGTTAATTTAGTAAACCTTTGAAAAATATTCTTAATCTAACCAAGGAGGGCTTGTGATGATGAACCACAATCAACAGTTGAAGAAAAGGGACCAGCTTTCTCATTATTTTAAGGTTTAGTGTTGGTTTCCATTAATAAGTTGCAACTATTTTCGTCAGAGATATAATAAAGAAACTAAATTGATTACTAATTTCCCTGGCAATCACTTGCAAGCATTCAATAGCTTGTCTTGTCACCGGTAACGTTAAACGTCGTCTGCGTCTAGTGATTTTATTTTATCTGACAGTAGTAATCATAGAGTAGCAAATTAAAGCCAAAAATGTGAATAACACTCAGATAATGGCCTCCATGTCCACGCAACGTTGTAATAGGTAATGATGAAACGGCTGCAACCAGCTGTATGAAGCCAAGAAAGTAGGCCTAATTTTTTTGAAAATCTCAGTTTGAAAGAGGTTGTTTCACGTAAGGTTATGATAAAAATCACTATCTCAATCAATGTTAATGTAGCGAGAAAAGTAGCTAAAATTCCGCTACAACTACTTTAAAAATGTAGCTAGCTACAGCTAATGCTACAAAATCTTAAAAGTAGCGTAGCTACAGCTAACGCTACAAAAAAAGTAGCGCGCTACTGTAGCGTCGCTACTTGTAGCGCGCTACTTCCCAACACTGCTTTTGCATAGCTTGCACCTGTTTGGCGGTTATGCCAAATAACAAGAAAAATTAAATTTAAAATATTTGAAACAAATGTAAAATCTCTCAATCTCGTATACGCCAACTCTTATATGGCTGCAAAATATGGAAAGTAACAAAGGCTATAACAAGAAAAATGCAAGTTTTTATTAATAAATGTCTTCGAAGGATATTGAGCATTAATTGACCTCAAAGAATTACCAACGAAGAATTACTGAGAGTGACAAACCAAAGCCCAGTAAATCAGACCATCAAGAAAAGAAAGTTTGGCTGGATTGGCCATACGCTAAGAAGGAAAAACTACACCATTAGTCGCCAAGCCCTCGAGTGGAACCCTAGGGGAATAGGAAAAGAGGAAGGCCGAAGACAACCTGGAAGAGGCCAGTCGAGAAATCCAACGAAGAGGGTAAAGAGCTGCGGTGAAATCAAGCTGATGGCACAGAACCGTGTACTGTGGAAGGTGTTTGTTGCAGCCCTACGTCCTCCATGGGAAAACAAGAATTAAGTTAAGTAAGTCAAGTTACCGCTATTACGCAACATGTATTACTCCGCCAAAACAACATGAAATAGATTTGTATTATTGAACTAATTTCATATCTCGCATTGTTTCAATATCGGCATTGCTGTAAAATACATAATATGGCGTGATTATGGACTAAACATAATCCGAGTTAAGATTTAATCATACTTCGTTCATCGGAACTATTTTCTTCGGAAAAATCCACGTTAATCGATTACTTCGATATGAATTCCGAGTGTGCTAGACCCTTCTCAAGAATCGTGTATTTTATGTCTAGTTAAGAATCTCAATCTTTAGAGTTTAGAATAATTCCAAACTTATTAGCTTTATTAGTTACTAACTAATGACTAATAAAGTATGAAACATGTTTATGGTTTTCTTTAGAAATATTACTATCATTGCTGAGTTTGTAATGCCATGGATAGCACATAAAGAAACGTTGCTCAGTAATATACAAGAAGCAAGCCCGAGACAACATAAAACGTCAGCTGTCACTTGGTATTGCAAAGTTTCGTGTTTCAGGCATAACCATGGTTAACACTTTCTCTCTGTTTTACTATATATTTTTTCCACAAATCTAGGAGTTTATTGTTTGGTTGTTTTAAGATTTGCATATTATAGTATTTTAAGTAACCTACCTTGTATTTAATCGCCTAAGTTAGTCGACCCTCTTTTTGCTAATAAAGAACTAACCAGCAAATAATTTAGTGATTTATATAATTTATATTCCTATTATTTATCAATGCGTTTTTTAACTACAGTAGATATTTTAGTAACATAAGCAATCATAAATCACTAATTTATAATATGGTGAATAACTGTATCAAATAAGTTACTGTTGCAGAAACTAATTAACGGTAGAATATTACTTTATATGTTTGATAAGTGATTTATGTATAATGAAAACTAATAAATAATTAATAAAAATAAAAAATAAAATTGATGAAAACTTCTATTTTACTCCAACAAAAAGTTAATTTTGTTGTATTTTAATTTGTTAAGTACTCTTTCATAATCAAAGTAATCATCCATCAAACTGCATTTCAAACACGTAATTCATAATTCCTAAAAATTATAACGTTTTAATTGGCGGATTAGAAACACCCTAAAACTTAAGTATCTAGTTTTAAATGGTCAAAGTATTTTTATCGTGTATTTTCCAACTATTAACATATTTAACTTGGTAAATCTATTTTTACTTACATGCAGCCTAAGTTTGAAAAGAAACAGATGCTGATTGTTTTACCAATTAATGAAAGTAAGTTGCCATATTTGATTAAGCATACGAAACGTGTAAATCAAAATGAATAAAACGAAACAGTTTATTTTATAAAGGCAAGCCAAACAATAAGGCTGTCATAAAACGTTTCAACTTATTTTCACTTGGAAGTTTCACTAAACGTGACTTTACCCTTCTCATCACACATTTCCCCTCTTACCCCCTTCAATCCCCCATTCCTTCAGTGACGTATAACAGCGTCTTACTGCAAAACAAAGACTAAACCATAAAGTTGTTTATTTTCCTTTGTCGCACAACAATACCACGAGCCGCCCAAGGTCAGCTTAGTTGTATAGACATAGTAGTACCGGGGACCGAGCCTTGCTAGGTTATGGTTAATTGGTCAAAAGTTAAATAAATAGTTAAATCTATATATATAAAATCCAATGTATGTTTGTTTGTATGCATGTATGTATGTTTGTTTATTTGTCCTTTTATGGACTCCGAAACCGCTCGACAGATTGTGATGAAACTTTCAGGCATTATTAAGCATTATTCAAGGATGGTTTGTGTGAAGTTTGGTACAGATCCGTCAAAAGGGCTCCGCCCCAGTGGATCTGAAGTTTCCCATGTTAACCTTATGAGTACTCATATTTGAATGTAATTTAAGAATCTTAACAGCTGGTTCAACTAATCAATTTGATTCTGTGATGTTCAATAGTATTAAAAAGTTAATAGGTTTACCAACAGGGTGCAGCACTATTATTTTTTTAAATATATGACAACAGCTAATTTGCAACCAAAAGGTGAGTGAGCGTAGCGAACGAACTTTAACCTGGAGGCGAGTTAGCGTAGCGAACGAGCTAAGCTGTAGGCAAGTGAGCGCAGCGAACGAGATCCAACCTAAAGGTGAATGAGCGTAGCGAACGAACTTCAACCAGGACGTAATCGAGCCATGCGAACGAGCTTATTTTGAAAATGAACGAGCTTTTGACATAAAACCACATTTGGACAGGACGACGTTTGTTGGGTCAGCTAGTAGTAAATAGTTCGTGGGATTTAGCATACACGGTAATAGTTTTATGCCGATTAAAACCCCCAGATGTAATTAATTTACTTGTAATGCCTCAGTAACTCAACTTACTCCCTGTACATTTCTTATGGGAGTTAAATTTGGTTTTTCTTTTCCGAGTTAGTTTGGCTCTCCTGCCCGACCGATTTTCATAATTTTGGTCTTAAATTAAAGGTATGGACTCACAGATTTTTCATCAATCATCATCATTAGTTTAGCTACTGTATTACTTGACCAAAAAACATAAATTAGATTGTTTTCGAATTCTTTCTTAATTAATTATGTATTTCACCAGTTCTAATTACATCCTCCTACATGTTTTGGTCATAGAACAAACTTTCAATGAAATACCAGCTTTTATTTGAACTATTGATTACTAAGATTGGACGTACCTAAAAACACGCTGCTGAATCACGAATCAACAATTATTATAATTTATTTTTGATGTCTTGGTCTTCAAATACTCCTAAAACTTGTCGGAGATGCACACATATAAAAGTTAACAGTTTATAAGACCGTTGGCAATTTGTTCACTGAAAACAGAACGAGAGTAATATATAATTCCTGTTCCACATTGGTGTTTACAAAAAACTAGGCTTGAGTTACACTAACAATTTAAAGCACTCACCATTGGATTCAAGTAGCCTAGAAATGTTACCCCCAAAGCGCAAAGGGAAAATGTTATTGTATTTTATCCAGCTAAGCAACGAAAAATTACATTATTTTATTTTACGACGATTTATGACTACATGAAAAAAATATGATAATATTTGGACTGAGTACCTAAATAATGTACTATTCATTATAATTTTTAAGTCGTTTTAGGTACCCTACATTAGCTAAATATTTCCTTAAATTTTAACCAAGATCCTGTAATGGATTAGTCATAAAATATTACTGCATTTTGATTACCGTATTTAAACTCAAATAAATAGACAATCACCATCAATTTTCATAACACATTTTTAGAACATTTTTAAGCCTATCTTAATAGTGTAGAGCGTTTGCTAAATCTTATGACGAAAAATGTGTTTGCTTTTTTAAAAATACAAGTTATGTTCAGGTTTAACACAACTTACTCGTATAGTTTAAGTCATAAAACTTACAATACACTTTTGGAAAAATTCAATAATTTTCACTGTAAATTTAAGCATGAACAACATTACCTTCACCCCACATGCTATCTTATATATTTTAAGCTTGCTTCCATAACACGTTATTGGCTATGATATGCATGCGCCGTCGAATAAAGCAATAAAACGTTTTATCATCCGCATCATATTTCTTGGTAGGCGTTTACTGCTTTATATTTACATATCGCTAGTTTCCCCGAGCGAACATCGAATATAAACAACATTTACTACATTTAATAAACTAGTTTATTGAATTACTCGAAACTAGGATATATATCTTGCACCGAAGATTTTATAAACATGTTCATATTCTACATTACTAAATGCTTTAAGTATACATTGAATGAACATAAGATAATACGTCATAATATAGCGTTTTGTCTATAAGTTTATGTATTTTTAGTGTGTATCAAAAGAATCAGTATTGTATTTTTAATATAAATTTCAACCTATTCAATTTAACAGTGTGGAATCATTAATAAATCCAGTATAAGGCAGGGTGGGGGGAGCGAGCTGGTCTAGTGGTAGAACACGGGAGGTTCTACCCCGAGAACCCGGGTTCAAATCCGGCCAATCACCAATGGATTTAATTCAAGTGATTACCCCGCGACACCCTCTAGACTTAGCCTGAAGTAATTTGGGAAACTCTTCCAGGCTAAGCCTAGGGGGGGGGGGTAAAAAAAATTAACCAGCTTTCGTAACCAGCTTAAATTGCACGCTTATCTGAATATTTACAATGTGCTTTACATATTATTTACGCATAAATATTTTTGTTGTAAATTTTACCCTTGTTGATTACTACAAAAACATGATTTGTATACATTCAGAGTGACTATTTCCTCTGTATGGATATATTGGGACGTTAAAGTGAAACCTTCTAGTTTCAGTTTTTCTACAGGGTGAATCTTCTAAGCTGTCCTAAACAGATTACAGACGAACGGCTTGACATACAGAGATGAAACAAAACTTTTCCCCACTAATTCATACTTAAGGAACAACGTAAACATGTTTTTACCATTTTTAAAATACAGGGTGTTCAAGAAACTGGGGGTCATGGGTTCGAATCTCAGAGTTTTCAAATGTAAACATATGTCATATTATGCATCATTTTAAAGCTCTAGACTAGACAAACAATTTAGTGAAAACAGAACTCATTTATCTTTGTCCATTTCAAAATGGCGGCCATTTTTATAGAAAATATTGATACTTACAGAATACCCTGTATCTTGAAAACCACTAAACTTATTTTCGTTCTGTTTGAAAATTCTTAATTCTCGTAGGTTCAGCTTTAATTTGATATACAACAAGTCAATATTTGAAAAATTAAATATTTTTTCTATGATTTTAATTTTTTTTTAAGTTGGTAGCCTTGTAAATGAAAATTTTTAAATGGCAACATATGTAAAATTGTGAATCATTTTTAAGGTCTTGTAAAAACAAACAACTTTTAAATTTAAACCTACCGTATATCTTTGGTCGTTTTCTAGTAATTAACCAAAAACTCCAATTGCCCATACAAAACCCATGTTAAACGTGCAGTACTGAAGATTAGTGGATGCAGATACACTATTCTATGATACTGTGCGTTTAACATGAGTTTTATATGGGCAATTGGAGTTTTGGGTTAATTAATAGAAAACGACCAAAGATAGGCGGTAGGTTTAAATTTAAAAGTTGTTTGTTTTTACAATACCTTAAAAATGATACACAATTTTACATATGTTGCCATTTAAAAATTTTTATTTATAAGGCTACCAACTTAAAAAAAAATAAAATCATAAAAAAAATATTTAATTTTTCAAATGTTGACTTGTCGTATATCAAATTAAAGCTGAACCTATGAGGATTAAGAATTTTCAAACAGAACGAAAATAAGTTTAGTGGTTTTAAAGATACAGGGTATTCTGTAAGTATCAATATTTTCTATAGAAATGGCCGCCATTTTGAAACGGACAAAGATAAATGGGTTCTGTTTTCACTAAATTGTTTGTCTAGTCTAGAGCTTTAAAATGATGCATAATATGACATATGTTTACATTTGAAAACTCTGAGATTCGAACCCATGACCTCCAGTTTCTTGAACACTCTGTATTTTAAAAATGGTAAAAATATTTTTACGTTGTTCCTTGGGTATGAATTAGTGGGGAAAAGTTTTGTTTCATCTCTGTATGTCAAGCCGTTCGTCTGTAATCTGTTTAGGACAGCTTAGAAGATTCACCCTGTATATGTATACTTAAAAATATGGTTCAATTATTCATGTATTTATTCAACCCTAACAACATAATCAAAAGTGTAAAACTATTTGTAGGTGTGAAAAATTGTCGAAACGCTTTTACTTGTCAACAAATAGGACACATAACATAATAAGATTAGTGTACTTAAATATTTGTCGCATACGCCATGAAGGTGTTTTTGTTATCATAACTTATCATAACTTAAGTTGTATTGTCGAACAGTCGAATAGTGCACTAGTTTTCTCTTTGTTATTTTATAAGGAGCTATTAGGTTATACGGAGCTGGGAAAAAAAGTTTAAAGGCTTACCAAATGCAAAGATTAATTCAAGATACTTCGTCATATTATATGAATCATAATTTTTTTCTTATTTATAAAGCAAAATTATTGAGTGTAGGGTATTTTTCTAAAATGTCATAGAATCTGAAGAGAAAAAGTCATGAAAACAATTTGTTATTTTTATCAAATTTCTATACTAAACCATATAAACTAAAAAGACATTTTCGGTTCATTTGATACCGCATTTCGTTAAACAAGCACGTCTTGAAGACAGGATGAGTTTGGAAGAAGGATATTTAAAAATGAAGTTTACTATTTGAGTATTCTCTCTGCGTTGTACTTGTAAGCTTTTAAGTTTACATTGAAAACTTTGAACTGTTTTATACACTTCTTTGTTCGGTTTATAGTTTACATTGATTAGTGGACATTATTTCTTTTATTAGAGTAACAATAGTGTTCTTTAATCATTATTGTACCGGTACCTTAAATTAAACTAGTGTCCCTGTTGCTCGAATTCGAGCAATTGCTAAGTAAATATTTGTAGCAAACTGTTATAATACTATATTAGCAAACTTATTGACTGTTTAGGATTAACCTATGCTCTTCTTCTCACTTTTGATTTCTGACAACAGCTGGAGTTTCATAACAATTTTTGTTTCCAATGTTAATCTTATGGAGAAATACGAAACTTTAAAGGGCTCCAGGGCCTCACTCTCTCATTATTTCCCTAAAAAGAAAGTTTCCTGCACATCTTCACGTTACGCTCTTTCAAATGACACCAAAAACATGTCAATCGGTTCAGTAGTTTCAGAGGAGTAATTGTCACAAAAATCCTGCTTGCGTATTAAATAAGTATAGAATAGATAGATAGGTAGATAAGAAAATATAAATTAAATATCATAGTATTATATCTTCTATATATTAATAGGCAAGCATATTTCTTTAAAACCTTTTTTTCTCAGTTCGTGTGCATCGCAGGGAAAATCTACGCATACTGTTAGAAAGATATTTTCCTGCAGATGTACAGAATCCCTTTAAAAATTAAAATAGGCTCAAATATAAGCAAAAAAGATGAATTTGAAATTAAAAAAATTACACGGGCTTTATGGGTTGCCATGATGGTGACGAAATAACAACTAAATATAAACCGAAAATCATAACAAATGGAAGAAATTACAATCACATGTTTTATTTACAGCGTGGGTTGAAACTAGAGAAGCTTGTAACTTTGAATTCCAACTAGACATTCCATCCCCATGTTAAAGTTGTCACCAGTTTTAATTAAATTTGTCGTAGTTGATGTGAGCCTCCAACTGACTGCGCTGATCTAAATGACTAACTTCTGTTGAATACACGATGTTTTTACCAAGTCAAACTAATGGAATGACTTATTATGAGCTATAGCAACTGTTATAATCAACCTTGTCAGTAACAAAAAAATTGGTAGAAAATATAATTTTAGACACGCATTCTGTGACTGGCTCACACAACTACACATTAAAAAAAAAAAAAAAATGGCAACAGCTGGTCCATATGGATGGGAGATCTACTTCAGTATCCAATAGTCAATGCGTCTATATTACATATTTTTGGTCGAGTTTTCGACCACTGGACGACCAGTAATTTCAATTAAATAATAATAGTGGGAATGATGTGGCATACCACCCCATGCAACACATTTCATATACAATTTCTTTTCAGAATCATATATTCGTAGGCAGATAGTTATGACATATCTATATGCATATTCATATAAAAGACGTTTAAAATATAAGACATCCAATTAACTTAAAATAAGATGTAACGTTTTAATCATAAACAAAATATACATTTTTGCACTTTTGCTGAAGGCTATTGTTAACGACTTAGCACAATAAACTAATCTGCTTTATTACATTTTACTTATTCAAATGACACTGTCACCACATGAAGGGTGTGGAGCCTGGGACATTAACAATGCAAATGTGTTGAATAAACAAACACAATATCATTGTAAATGTTAATCTGTTGTAAAATTTGAAAATGATAATTTCTTACTAAACCCTATTTTTTTTCAAACAATCTCTGTTAATAAATAATCTAATAAACTTAAATTGACCTGATGATAAACTTGATTGAACCAATAAAAGTTTCTATCAAAAATCAATTAATTTTCGTAATTAATGTAGGGTATAAACTATATTATAATCAGCCGTTATTAGCAGCTAGGATTACTTAGGAGTTACTTAGTATTATTTAGCATTACTAAGCATTACTTAGCAGTTACTAAACATTACTTATTGACTACTCAGTATTAATTAGAGGTTATTTATCTTTACTTAACAGATAATTATCATTAATAAGCATTACTTAGGAGTAACTTAGCATTACTTAGTGGATCATTACTTAACAGATACTTATCATTACTTAGTGACTACATAGTATTAATTAGAGGCTATATAACATTACTTATTATTATTTTGCAGTTACTTAGCATAACCAATGAATACAAAACATTACTTAAAAGCGTGTAGCCGAACCAAAATTTGCAAGGAAAATTTGATCTAAACATCGTTGTTTGTAAAATATGTTATTCTTCAATAAAATGTATAGCAATGTGAATTGGCAGAGTGTTCATTGGCCGTGTGTCATGCGTTTCCGTTCTACGGATAAAATATAAGGTATTTCCTACAGTTGTGTTCGTGTTTAACTTTTAATCCTGAGGTATTGTCATAAACATGGTCTTACAAATACATTTTTTATACAGGGTGTCCCGGAGCTCTCTACCAATATTTTAGGGCATTGCTCCTGGGTAAGAAACATACCTAAATATCATATTTAAATTGTCTGGAAGTCCTTAGTTACTCACACAGCCACCATTTTGTTTTTTCCGTTATTAATTTTTTTCTAAAGAATGGTTAAACATACGAAATGGAAACTTTGCACAAACATTTATGACAACTAGACAAAGCTACCAAAAAATTATGACGATCTTTCAAATTCACAAAACAAAATGGCGGCCATTTACAATTTTTATAAAATCAACTGTTTTTGAGTTAATTAAGAAACAAAATTTTAAATGGCCGCCATTTTGTTTTATGAATTTGAAAAATCGTCATAATCTCTTTGTAGCTTTGTCTAGTTGTCATTAATGTTTGTGCAAAGTTTCCATTTCGTATGTTTAACCATTCTTTAGAAAAAAAATAATAACGGTAAAAACAAAATGGCGGCTGTGTGAGTAACTAAGTACTTCCGGACAATTTAAATATGATATTTAGGTATGTTTCTTACCCAGGAGCAATGCCCTAAAATATTGGTAGAGAGTTTCGGGACACCCTGTATAATTAATGCAGTAAGAATTTAATTGAAATTAGAAATAAGAACAGGAAATACAAAATGAATTTGAGATGCCATATTATCATAGCAGTCAAAAAATGAATATTCCTTTAAAAAACTAAGCCCAGAAAATCTATTATCTTAATTTTTTTAAATTTACTATATATCACATTTGACTTAATACAGCAGCTATAATAGTATCCATACTGATAAATTTACCAACATTCCTTAATTCAAGAAGACCTAAATAATACACATGGCGTGATGGGGTTAGCAGAATGTCTCTTCATAAATACTCTCTTATCTTTTAACAGCAGAAGTCCAACTCGCTAACTAGACTAAGAGCTTCTTTGTCCTTACCATTTACAAATCATTAGAAGTATTTTTAGGTATTTGGAAATTCGTTTCAATAAAGTTTTTTATCACTTCAATAGTTTCATTTAAACACAGTTATTTTTATACATATTTTAATTGTCAATCCAAACCACATTTGCAGAGTGAGTTTGTGTATGTGCTTGTAATAGTGAAAATCCAAGAATGTTATGTCAATAATAGTTCAACATTATAAATAATGAAGGTGGTTCCGTTAGAGAAACAATACAAAATTATAGACTTTTAAAGAAACGAAAAACGAACATAAAGATTGTTTGAAAAACTGTTTCCTATAGGTACAAATGAATGGTTTTTGTGAAGCAATAACAACAACAACAACAACAACATGTTTCAAATAAATGTTAAGTTTCAAATTTAAATATTTAGAAATTTCGAATAAAACTGAGTTAAAGTTTATTTTCTACGATATTGCGCATAAAATGTTTCTAATTAATTTATAATTGGTGTTTACTTGTCTATACAACACTATTTAAATTCTTTGTTTGAAGTTCATTGTTGGTGATGGTGAGTTAATGTTGTTCAAAGGTTTATTGCGGACATTTTCCATCACGAATGTAAAAAACAATACACAACGTTTTGGGATCTGGAATCTGATCCCGTCCTCAGGTGAAAAAAACTAAACTAACACATTACAACTAACAATTGGGCGTTTGTGTATTGTTAGTTGTAATGTATTAGTTTAGTTTTTTTCACCTGAGGACGGGATCAGATTCCAGATCCCAAAACGTTGTGTATTGTTTTTTACATTCGTGATGGAAAATGTCCGCAATAAACCTTTGAACAACACTATTTAAATTGCTGACATTTTGTATTTGCAGTTACCTTATTGTTTTTAACTGTTCTGTAAACTAATTTATCAATTTCTATACAATTAACGCATTATTGTTGCCAAACAATGTCGATGAAAAACGGCCATAGTGTTAACACTTGTCATGTCTGATCAACCAACTGTGAAATCCCAAGAGAATTGGAACCTACGTCATAATAGTATACTAGTGTACATGTTGCTCGAAATCGAGCAATTGCAAAGAAGTACAGGAGTTATTTACAAACAAATTACTTGGTTGAAAACTTATAACAGTCATAATTTCCAATGATTTTAAAAGAGCAAAAGAGCCAACTAAAAGATTATCAACCAATGGAAATACTTACAATTTACATAACAGTCCTTTTCCATTTTAAAGGGTGAATTTTTACCTAAGTTATCTAGCCAATTTGTAGACAATAAGGTGTAGGCTACTTTAAACTCTACAGGACAGAGTTAGGCAATAACTGGCAGAAATCTGAAATGGTGTTATTTATCATAGGCTTAGTCATATGCCAAATCCTTAAAACTTAAAATAAAAATTTAATAACTAACTTATATCATTAAACACAAACCAACATCCAAAACTATACACATTTTTAATACAACTTCAATAATTTATACATTGACTGTTTACAACATATCTTTTTCTTCTCACTATTAAGTTTTGCTTCGCAACGGGAAAAAATTGTTTCATAATTATTGAAATAGATTTATAATAATCTATCATATAGTTTAAGATTAAATAAACCTACCACATAGTTGTTTTATTTTTTTATCAGCTGTCTAAAATTGTGAAATAGGCATTTGACAGTTCTGGTTGTTTACATTTAAATGTCAAAGCAAAAGTAAACATTGTGAATTTTCTCATGCTTCCATGGAGACCAATTATCAATATTTAATTTCTGACAACAGCTGGAGTTTCAAAACAATTTTTGTTTCCCATGTTAATCTTATGGAGAAATACGAAACTTTAAAGGGCCCCAGGGCCTCACTCTCTAATTATTTCCCTAAAAAGAAAGTTTCCTGCACAACTTCACGTTATGCTCTTTCCAATGACACCAAAAACATGTCAATCGGTTCAGTAGTTTCGGAGGAGTAATTGTCACAAAATTCCTGCTTGCGTATTAAATAAGTACGAGAGGTCGTCCAGTGGTCGAAACTCGACCAAAAATATGTAATGTACTCACTTATCTATTTTCACCCCACACTGTAAATAAAACATGTGATTGGAGTTTCCTCCATTTGTTTTGATTTTCTGTTTATATTTCGTTGTTATTTCGTAACCAGCATAGCAACGCATAAGATCCATGTTAATTTTTTCAAATTTTTAAACTCATTTTTTGTGCTTATCTTTGAGCCTATTTAAATTTATAAAGGGATTCTGCACACCTACAGGAAAATAGCTTTCCAACGGTATGCGTAGATTTTCCCTACGATGCACACGAGCTGAGAAAAAAGGTTTTAAAGAAACATGCTTGCCTATTAATATATAGATAGATAGATTACGTTACTAGTCCTGAAAATAAGTGTTTACCGGACGAGTGTGGTCGTTCCCGTGCGAGACGAAGTCGAGTACGGGATTACCATACGAGTCCGGTACACACATTTTGGACGAGTTACGTACTATAGTTTACGCCATACTACTTAATTCGTACAAATCCTTATATATTTCCACGAACTAAAGGACTAAAAATCACTAGTCATAACCACGTCATAACCACTAAGAGAGGTTATGTTTTTGTTTATAACCACTCATTGCCACGCAAATACAGTATAATCAGCTGATTGGTGTCCGGTAAAACTCATTGCAGAACAGTAGTACGCAATGAAACCCAATTTGAATAAGCTGGCGGCAAACAGCTGTTTTCTGGACTAAATCCTTGCGTGGGAAGTTCGTCAAAATAATGTAGTGTGGCGTAAAAGTATTTTATGCATGTAATGTCCACCTTCCCCTTATAATACGTTTACAATACGGACAAACACAAAACATTCTTTCTCAACCTTTTAAGTATTCTTTTTTCTGGTTCAAATTACAATTAATTTAAAACCTATTAAACCGAAGATGAAAACACCACTACAAAGCAAAAGATTTGACTGCAGTTTGTAGAGATAATTACAAACTACACTGGACTCGTAGATTTAAACAGTAAACACTATTGTCTGTCCAGGGCTACATGGCGACAGTTTATGTAATGTAGCCCCGCAGTGGTTCGACCTAGACTGAGTAACACTAGTAGGTCAGGGAGTGTTAAAACTGGATAGTGTTTACTATGTAGCCTATTATAATGACACTACTGCCTTTTCCTATATCAATACGCCGTTTTTGTGTAATACAAGTTATTAATACCGTGTAATATGTTTTAAAATTCATATGTAAACTTATTGATTTGTTTAACATTATTTATGTAAACATTTTCGAAAAATTATTATTTTATAGTTTATTTTGCACGCATTTTCAATTAGCGCAGATTTACTGGTTTAGGGTCAGGTGCATGAACTAAACATATTAATGAGGCAATATTAGGGTTTATTTTAAGTCAATAACTTTTAAACCCCCTTTTAAACCTACTTTTATAACATGTTGTTCTTGTCGTGTTCTTTAATCTTATCATTGAAGTATTTATTTTTATCGGATACATGTTTTTGGCATTATTTCAATATTTAAAAAATTTTGGAACATTATTGACATGTGGATTTTAAATTTAGGCTTTGGACTACTATAAAAAGTAGAATGAATTTTTACTGAACCGTTGCATGTTACGTCAGTGCTGAAAGGTCAGGGCCACACTTCGATAAAACCATATGAAAGCCTTTGATTAAATCTTTGAATCAACTTTCCTAAAAGCATTTCAAACTAAAATTTACTCGCCTTGACTAGTTATAAAAAGTCTTATTAATTAATTGTTAATTTTCATCTCTGGGTTTTAATTAAGAAGCTCAGCAGTTGATCCTTAGAATCATTGTCTGTTTTCCTACGTGTTTATTTTTTTTTGTTCCCTTTAACGGTATAAGTTGTATTAGATACATTAAAGACCCGTTAATAACATTAAACTAGTGTTTGTAGGTTGTCATTATATGTTATGCCTTATATTTGGATTCTCGTATATTGATATTGATTTTGAAACTTTATGCATATTGACCACTTTAATTGTAGGTAGTTAAGGAAGTCATTATCAAAAAAATTAATAATCATCTTTTGGAAAGATTCAGATTCCATTGAAAAACATTATCTTATAATTAAAAAAATATTTTCAACCAGGACGTGATTGAGCCGAATAGAAAGACCAAAAATATTGTCTACCCACTAGCATTAATATAAGAGCAATAATAAAGAATCGGTTATCCTTTGTACTATATGAGTTTCATTAGTTGTCGTACGTATTTTAATTTAGTTATAAGCACTTCATATACAATAAGACAATTAAACGTTACGGTACTTAAATTGTAAATAGTCAAAGGCAAGACAACGTCTGCCGGGTTCAGCTAGTATTTTATAAATAACCAGTAAAGGAAAATAGTCCAGTAGCAATATGAATCACAGCCTGACAAAATATAAAACGTCAGCTGTCACCTGTTATACGTTGACCCCATGTTACAGACATAACACTAATGTTATCAAAGGTCGCTCTGAGTTACTCAAAGTTGTTACTATAGGTTCCTAGATTTATAATCGTCGATCCTTCCAAATACCATTAATTTACATTCAACAATAATTAACAATTTTGACATTCCGGATCATTTATTTTTAACTACTATAATTATATAAGTATTATGAATAAAACTGTATGATTAGGTTGGCTTATGCTCCTAACACATAATAAATAGTCTAAAAATAATATCTGGTAATCATATCTGGATTGCGATGTATTTCTTCTATCAGAAACACTTAAAGTGGTCGGTTGTTTACGTCCGGATACCTTCGGGCCAGGTATACTATTCTTTCGTTTCGTCGGTGCATAGATTTCAATGTTAATTAATTAATTATATAATGTATTCAATTCATTTGTTTAAATGTTAGTTTAGCAAATACTTATGTCGAAGCATTTTTGTTTAGAAAAATTTAATAAATACTTTCTCTGGTAAATAGTTTGAGAGTAATTATTGTAGTTTTAAGATTTAACTACTAATACATAAGTCAGAAAAAAATAAAATGTGACAGCAACTATTTATATATATATTAATTAGAATTATTCGCATATCATTTCTCAAAATATTTAAATTTAGAGCCTTTATAGAACCGATTACATTAAATCAATACAAAAAACAAAGTCAAAGCGAAATGTATTCAAATACGAAAAGTGTTGGTACTGTGTAAATGTTTCGTTGCTTGGACGCAGATGCATGCACATAAAAGTTAACGGTGTTCCAGACCGTTGGAAATCTTTTTAATGAAAAAGAGTGTGAGTAATAAATAATCTCCGTTCCACTGGTGTTAACGAAAACAAGGCTACAATTAATTACTCTTATCATTTTATGCAGATAACCTGCGGACTTTAGTAATGTATAAATATTATTACATACCAATAAAAGTTAAGTTCGAAAATAGCCATTTTTGTAATTGACGTTGTGTCTGAATTTAACCGGTGCATTAAACCCATCAGAAGGGAATAGACATAAAATATGTGTAAAAACATATTAGATCCAAAATATTTTCAAACATAAGACTATCTAACGTAATAGATTAGGTAAAAATTATGTTGTAGATCAGTACAATATTATAGGTCTACGTTTTCAGGCTTTTGTGGCAACACCTGAATAATAACAGAACCGTTATCTTACTTCTTACTTATTAATATTATAAACTAGCTGTACCCGCGGGCTTTGCCCCGTTCAACTTCTTAATTTTCAAGATGAGCTCGTTCGCATGGCTCAATCACGTCCTGGTTGAAGTGCGTTCGCTATGCTCACTCACCTTTAGGTTGGAGCTCGTTCGCTGCGCTCACTTGCCTTCAGGTTACCTCGTTCGCTACGCTAACTCGCCTCCAGGTTGAAGTTCGTTCGCTACGCTCACTCACCTTTTGGTTGCAAATTAGCTGTTGTCATAAATTTAAAAAATAATAATAGTGCTGCACCCTGTTGGCAATCCTTGTAACTTTAAAGCTATTGAACATCATAGAACAGAACCAACTTGTTTAATTGAAACAGCTGATAAGATTCATTAATTCCTTTTAAATATGAAAAATCATAAGGTTAACATGGGAAACTCCAGAGCCACTGGGGCGGAGCCCGAGAGTCCGATCAGAATAAAAACAACTTAGTTTTCCTATTTAATGCCTAAGGAATCGGTGTACCAAATTTCAGCCTCCTAGGTAAATGGGAAGTGGGAGAATTAGTGATGAGTGAGTGAGTCAGTCAGTGAGGGCTTTGCCTTTTACATAAGGTTAACATGGGAAACTCCAGAGCCACTGGGGCGGAGCCCGAGAGTCCGATCAGAATAAAAACAACTTAGTTTTCCTATTTAATGCCTAAGGAATCGGTGTACCAAATTTCAGCCTCCTAGGTAAATGGGAAGTGGGAGAATTAGTGATGAGTGAGTGAGTGAGTGAGTCAGTCAGTGAGGGCTTTGCCTTTTATATATTTAGATGTGAAAGTTTGTGGGTTTGTTTGTTTGTTTGTTTGTTTGTTTGAAGTTCAATCACGCATTAACTACTGGTCGGATTGGGCTGAAATTTGGCATGATTATAGCCGGCATTCGCGATTAACATATAGGCATATTCCTATCTCAAAAATCCTTTCGGGCTCCGCCCCAGTGGCTCTGTGGTTCCCCATGTTATCCTTATGAGTATCCATATTTAAAGGGAATAAAAGAATTTAGTCAAAGCATTAAAAGTTATAAGATTTACCAACAGGGTGCAGCACTATTACTTTTTTTGCATTTATGGAAACAGCTAAATTGAACTAAGCAACAACAAAAATCCATAATATGCAATGAGAAGTGTAAAAGTAGGATTTTTTACAGTTACTTTTAAGTTTTTAATTTCATGAATTATTTTTGATATTTTGCGAAACTTTAACAATTTATTTTACTCTATTGTTTAGGTGAAGTGGTAGAATATTATGGCTATGGTAGATGTGTGATAGTTATGGTGATAGTTATAGTACACCATAAATTTAAAGAAGCAAGTTTTATCAAATCGTGTTTTCCCCCATTGCAAACGCAAAGCTTGAGTATAACTGCAATAAGCATTTTATACTTATATGCAAACCCCGTACGAAGGACGGGTACTCTGCTGTACGAACAAATACAGGACAAATATACAGGAAGGTATATTTTGTACAAAGTAAAGCATTATTTTAGCCAAGCCGGACAGTAATAATTTGTGCCAGTACATTACATTAAACTACGTAACGTGGTTATATCATCTTAGTTTATAGCTCTCTTACGGACTTATGACTTCTTTTTAAGATTCATGACTACTTTTCTATAAATAATACGTTGTTGCAAGAACATTAGGGGTACAAGTATAATTTTAAATTTATTTTACGTTTTACTTTATCAATAAATAAATTTTCGATAATCATAAATATAAAAGGTTTTTGAAAAACATTACGGTGTTATGATAAAATGTGATTACCTATTAGGTCTGCCCACTTTAATCTATGCTATTAGAGATTATTTTGTGATATTATCATAGAATAAAGAGAGTTATACTATTTACCCGGATTTAATTATGAAGTATATTTAAGTAAAAGGCTTACATTCACTGTAATACTAAAATTGCGATAGTATGATTAAGAGAATAGGTAAACAAATAAAGATTTACACTTCCCTAATAAACAAGTACTAAAAGTTGGAGAGTTTTTGAGAAAATTACGAACTAAGTGGTTGAGAAAGTGAAACTCTAATGTTTAGAGAGTTAAAAGCCCAACTTACAGAACCACGATTGTCTCAGAAAACACTTCTTATATTTTTTTAGCTGTCCTCATACTTAGATTTTTATTTCCGGTGCTTAATATGTCGAGTGAATATATTTAAATATATTTGTATGAATGGAACTGTGGAGTAAATGGCCGATTTAACTTTCCAACATTATTTCTTTTTTGATAAATTCAGGGATTAAATATTCAATACGAAAAAACTTCAATAAACATCCATCCTTACTAATTGTTTTTATCAACTTTTTCATTATTCACTTTTATACGGTTACCTCTAATAGAACAAAGTTATTGGCTCCGCTGACCGCTAAGTTATGCATGGTCCATTGGATATAGCATTAAAACCGTTGTATCGTCCGTAAATTTATTATATAGCAACAGCGTTTATGGTTTGACTTTTACATATCACTAAATCTCTTTATCCAAACATCCTACATAGAAAATTTATTGTAAACATAAATGCCAACTGCACAAAATCGAAATAATAGTATTTTCTTAAAATCAGTGAACAGCTTATAATTATTCTTCTCATACAATCTGAGTTTTAGCTGTACATTAACCTTAAAAACAGAATGTTTTGAAGATGAAATTACACAATAACGTAACTATAGTAGTTTGAATACGGTTCTCTTGTTTAAGAATTTATTCGGCTTAAAGTTTTATAAAGTTAAAGTTTTTCATAATGTAAAAATGTGTTTGGTATAAGTTTACATTTCACTGCATTTGTTTTAAATAAAAAAAACATTTTTTTGTAAACTTTCAAAGTAAGTTTCAAAGTAATGACTTTATAGCTCATTAAGCGATATGATCATATTCCGTGTATATATTTTCCAGCAAATGTATTTGTATTCTAAGTAATTTAACATTTAAAATAACACTAGGCAAAGTAATTTTGACATACAAAATACAGTATAGCTATAAATCCACAAATTGTACTACATTGCATTACAGTAATGGTTTAATTCAAATTGACATAATGCAAACTATTCCATTTGTTAATTGATTGTTTTTTTACCATACAACTCTATATAAATAAAATGAAGTTTACATTTTCATGCATGACATTTTACTAATCTGCACTAATTGATTGAAATATCCCAACATTGAATGTCAAACCTTGAAATTGCATTTTTATGTATAACAAAACCAATAGCAGTATGTTCCAAGCAAACAAAATATTGAGGCGTTTAAAAGTAAAGAAATTTGCAATTACAGGAATTTTTATATCCAAACTAAAAAAAAAAACAACAGATTTTGCTTTGTCAGGGGAGCTTTTGTGTCCAGACCATCCATCAGATCAAGTACTAAACCCTGGGTTTATTGAGAGGCTGAGATAAAGTATCAAAACAGAAAGAATATAAACATCTTCAGTAGCTTTTAAAAATTCAAATAGTGAATAACTCCGGCTAACAATCATAATTCATAATGATCAGTAAGGTAATACGTTATACAAATTTAGTAATTAATTATGCCAGAATGTTTAATATCGTAATATTTGAATAGTACAACCATCAATAATGACAGTTGTTGAATTTGAAGAAAGTTCAAAAGTGCAGATTGATCAAAGTTAGAGGAAATAATAATTTGCTGTAAAATAAGTATTTAATTCACTATAAGATTAATTAAGACTTAAATACTACAGTTTAAAGTGTTAACTGGTGTAATGTTACACAAATACAACCAAACTTTACAATAAAATTTATTAAAAAAATTGAACTAATACTTACACTACTTACAGTATAATAAAACAATGTGGACCTTTATAAGAAATTTGCTTGTGTTTGAGAGTTTAAGATAAGTTTTTTCACGTTAGACTTTGGCCTAATTATTGACAAAACATATTTTTCGTGGAAAATAAAAATACATTTGGACCAAGAAAATTTTCACGTTGGTTTAAACTCTAGGTCCGGTTGGATTACACTCTGTGATGTCTTCAACCCTCCCCCCACCCAACCCTTTCTGACAACCTCAACGGCCACATCCATCTTCTTAAGGTCAAGCTGGTATCTTTAAGCAAAGACCTTAGACATATTATCTTATATACTTTTGTAAAATATTACATTACCTAAAATATATTCTTAGATCATGGCAACAGCAATATTCAAGCTATATCATAAGATTTAATCAATATAACTCTTAGAAATTGCATCCATCCAAATATTCACTACTTGTTTTTTAACATTTAAATATTTCCACCTTTAATTTTTCCAACCTGTCTTAATGAAAAAGGTATATTTATAAGTTAAAGAGATCTATGTTAAAAAATAAATTAAATTGGCCCAATAAAATTTTAAAATGAGGACTGTTTTCAATTTTATATCTAAAATTACAAAAATGGCCTATTTTATTTTAAAATGTCAAGAACACTTATTTGGCATTTAAAATTGTCCTATTAAATGGCCACAAGTGCCAACAGATTAAATAACAAATCACTTAAATTCACGTTTTAGCTATAAAATAATGCAAAATGAGTTACACCATAACAGCTTATAGCCTTAAGGTTGATGCAAGTTTCTTACTATATTGTTTATGAAGGGAAATTAAAATTGTTCATAACAACATTTAATTTTTAATCATAACACCTCATTAGGGGCTGATAATGCGAAATCAGATAACATTTATTGTAATATAACTTATATGAGGTTATATAGGTAACCCTGACACAAAACAGCATTTGCAAACACAACAACTAAAACATAAATAGACTAATGCAAATGCTAGACATTTATTTTAACATTAACATTTGCTAAAAATAGAAGAAAACAATTTATTTTTATCCCTAGTTTTAATGGGTTTTACCCTGATACAATAAAACTTAACCAAGCAATGCAGATGTATAAACCCTAAAGAGACAAATATGTATAGGGAACCGATACGTTAATTGTATCGTGTTGGAGCAAGGCGTGTATAACCAATACAAATTAATAGCTTTAGCTAAGCCAATATACAATGTTAATCCTGTACATGTTATCTGACTACATGGTCAGTTTACATTGCCCAATTGTACATCATTGCTATTGTCTAATCTAACGCATATTCGTTTGAATAGTCTATGTTATTCACTAAAATTACTAGACTTTGTAGATAACCATTTGTTGATTAAAGTATATATTTTACAATTAGCAGTTTAGGCTTCTTATTGATTATTCAGATAGTTTCCTAATCCCACGGATTGTAAACTATCATATAAACATGAATATAGTTATTGACATAGCTTACAGTTTGTATACGACAAAAATGTTTATGGTAAGATTTCAATCTATATCAATATTTTAAGAGAGTAAAAACTTTGGAAATCGACAAACATACTCTACGACTTGTAAATTTAAGCTTGACTCTAAACTGTACATAGAAACTTTTGTTAACAATACAATTAATTCATACGAAGATAAAATATGCATAAATAAGTTATATTACGCGACCAAAGTATATTACGCGAGGTAAGTAACTCGAATAAGCCCCCAAAATAATAAGCATTTGCTTACACAGACGTTGCCAGAAGAATTATACCCGAAAGAATAATTTACGAACTATACAGGGTTAGGCAAAAGTCTGGACACCCCCAGTTAACTTTAAAAATTTAATATTTTAATACTGACCAAAAGGTGAATTCTCCTCTTTTATAAAGGTATGCTGAGCTTAGTTTTCCTGCTATAACCTGTTAAAAAGTTAATAGGGGATATTTCAAAATGACTGTCGTTTTGATTAGGGGGGCGATATTGACCTCTAGTTTGCGCCATTCAATTTGTCTTGAGAAACACTTCAAAATGAGGGGTCACATGATAGGTGTTTACATTTGAAAATTTAGGGATGTCCCCAAAATACCCCATTTTTGGGCCAGGTACAAGTTCTAACTTTAATGAAAAAGTGCATTTTTTATGTTGTAAACATGTGCCGAGTTTGGTTTTCCCACTGCCACACGTTATAAAGTTAACTGGGGGTGTCCAGACTTTATCTTGCTATTTTATCTTAAATTCAAATGGCTGCCATTTTGATTAGGGGTGCGATATTGACCTCTGGTTTGCGCCATTCAATTTCTATAAAATGAGGGGTCACATGATAGGTGTTTACATTTGAATATTTTCTGAGTTTGGTTTTCCTACTGCAACACCTTAAAAAGTTAACTAGGGGTTCCAGACTTTTGCCTAACCCTGTATGTCAGGGTATGCATAATGTGTGTCTCTGCCTCTATAACTTGGACCCTTCATCTTCAAACGTATATATGCATTAGAGTAAAAAATTTAAATTAGGGTCAAGATTATATAACATTTTAATTACTGCCCTAACACAACACCAGGAACTTTTAACAGCAATATGTGGCATTTTAACGTTTGTTAAGCCATTCTGATGATTGACGATATTATTAAAACTTGTCATATTTCTATCCAAAACTGTTGTACTTACCATTCGTGCTGCAGACTTAAGGTTTCATCTGTAACAAACACAAATGTTGAATTAAAAGCTTTACTGGATCTAGAAATACATTGTTCATACGAAAGCCATTTAATAATAGTGTAAGTCCTTCCGTATTGATTTTGAGTTTTGCTTTTGGTATTAGTTTTATTTTTTGCTGAATAATAATATGTAGCCATACGCCACAACAAATAACATTTTTCCTGTTTTGTAGTCAAAGGTTAACTTATTTCTTTGCAAGTTTTCTAATTGAAGGCTAACAAAATCCTAACTTAATTTAATATCCTTAGGAAACCTAACTGTTTGCCAACCAACATAGGTCAAAGAGACCGTTGTCGTTAAGTTATAGGCTAAATTTATAGTGCAACTATTGTCTATAGTAATATTTTTAATATTAGTGGGAGGAAGTTATGTTTTATATATAATGAATTAATATGTTAAAAGTTAATCTAACTAAGAAATTTTTAATTTCAGTTTAATTTATCTTATACTTTATCTTATATTTATCTTAATTTATCAATCGCCATCATACAAGTCACCGACAACCCATTATAATGCACTCCTGATTCTGTATAAAAAATATGCTTTGAAATCATAACCCCTAAGTAGTTATCGAAATACCAAGAAAACTCAGTATACTCCTATTTACCACGACGACGCAGAATTCGGTTTCAAAGTCAAAGTATGGAGTATCCCAGGGTCCCCATATTAGGTCCTCTTTAATTAATTTGTTATTAGAAAAATATTGACTCAACATTGACTAATATCCAAAGTAGTCTATGTCTATATGCTGGTGACTCAAATTTAAAAATATCTGGGAAAACCACGGAACAAATTGAACTTCTCTAAAATACTGAATTAAACCTTAAATTGACCAAAAGACTAAAAAAAAATCAATAAAACAAATTTGGTCTATTTAGAATGTCCCAAATGAAATTAAAGCATTAACCACAGTTGGTCTGTGAGGGTCAAATTATTAAAAATAATTCTACAAATTTTCTTGGATTAGAGATTGATAAAAATCCTGAGTTGGGATCAACTTATACAAGGAGTACTTTCCAAAATTAATTCAGGGATACATGCTCTTCAAAAATGTCAGGCTTTTGTGATACTGAATCTTTAAGGGTAATTTTTTTTATTTTTTATTTTTTTTTATTTTTTTTTTTTTTTTTTTTTTATTTTTTTTTTATTTTTTTTTTTTTTTTTTTTTTTTTTTTACTTTTCATTCATTCATATTCACACATATCATTCGGTATATGTATCTATCGTTCTGCAAACAAAACTTCTTTGGATACGATTTTAAAAAGAAAAAGAAATGATCAGAAAAATTTTGAAATTGAAAAAAATATATATCTCTTAGAACACTTAAAAGGCCTAAAGATTTTAACAGTTTATGGGCAGTTTATTTTTTATATTCAATAATCTACGTAAAATATAAAATATGGATGAAACAGTGTCTTAGTGCCCTAGATAGTACGTTTGTATGTAGATTGTCAAACTAACATAATCAATGCAGTACAAGAGTCTGCCAATGCACCACTAACATCAATATGTATGACATCAGTGCCTTGGTACCCTAGAGAGTAGGTTTGTATGTAGATTGTCAAACTAACATAGTCAATGCAGTACAAGAGTCTGCCAATGCACCACTCACATCAATATGTATGACAACAGTGCCTTGGTACCCTAGGGAGTAGGTTTGTATGTAGATTGTGAAACTACCATAGTCAATGCAGTAAAAGAGTCTGTAAATGCATCACTCACATCAATATGTATGACAACAGTGCCTTGGTACCTTAGAGAGTAGGTTTGTATGTAGATTGTCAAACTACTATAGTCAATGCAGTAAAAGAGTCTGAAAATGCACCACTCACATCAATATGTATGACAACAGTGCCTTGGTACCATAGAGAGTAGGTTTGTATGTAGATTGTCAAACTACCATAGCCAATGCAGTACTAGAGTCTGCCAATGCATCACTCACATCAATAGGTATGACAACAGTGCCTTAGTACCCTAGAGAGTAGGTTTGTATGTAGATTGTCAAACTACCATTGTCAATGCAGTACAAGAGTCTGCCAATGCACCACTCACATCAATATGTATTATGACAAAATCGTATTGGTATGTAAGAAAATAGTTATGTATGTAAATAGTGTCAATCAACCACAGAGAATGTAGTGGAAATTTAAATATTTCCATTTCAAACAGCTTTCATAGTTAATTGGCTAATACCTATGGTAATATGTTCAGTTACCAAGATTTACCAAGCTGGTTATCCATATCTTTATTTAGTAACAGCTATTTTAAATAGACAATGGAATGAATGAAATAAAAATTCCTTATTTATTCGGTCAAAGTTAGGGCCACATGGCCCTTTCTTACACATAACCTGATAATGGTAGATTCAAAAACTTGTTCTTACAATACAACACCTTCATTAGATCTTTGATCATCACGGATTGTTCACAGGAAGTTTATTCGGCAACTAGCTTGACAATGCAGAATAGAGTGACAATGTACTGACTCATCAATATGCATGACGACAGGACCTACCCTGGAGACTACTACAGCATGTTTCCTACCAATATTTATAACCCCAATGCATATGCAAAAAGGTAGAAAATTTAACCATCCCTTTGAATTTTTCATATGTTATTTCCTAATGATATTCACAATAAAATTACCTATTCATTTTAGCCTGATGTTTGTCTTAAATCAGCAGATGGATTTTGCTATACGGAGCATTTATTTTTCGGTTACCAGTTAGGGTACCAGTTACTTCATTTTTTTTTGTAAAAATTAGATGCATTTTTACTTTATTAATTTTCCGACTGAGAGAACATCTAGATCAATGCTCGTGAAGAAGAAGTTGTAAGGTTAGTGCAAGAAAGCATTACGGTTATGGATATGATATTTTAGGCTATATATGTATACTTAGGCTAATTGTGGCTTGTTTATACGTATTTTAAAACCTACTGCTTTAGATAATATACGTACTGTCATATTTGTTTTTAAGTAGTTTTTTTTTTTATGCAGTACTGAGCATTTAATACAAATGAACCCTTATTACTTGGAAAGTTTCCTATCATTTTGCACTACTCTTATTCTTCAGAATTCTTTAACATTTAAACTCTTTATAGTCAAGCGTATTGGTGAATCAAATGGTTTTAGGCACTGTATAGTCAGTTAAGTGATTTGATACTCGCTATCGTATTTAATTCAAAGTTCTTTTTAAAAACTAATCATATTGCTGTTGAATTTTGTAATGATTGAGTAAAGCTATAATTGAGTGGTCTTAGTTGACTTATGATAGTAACTGAATACGTTTAATTCCTTGGTGCAGGAATTTGGTTGAAGCATTGTCATGTAGCCCCTAGCAACAACATTGCCCAACTTAACAAATTCTTAGATCTTTATATTTTATATAAGTATACCTACGGTTTTTATATTAGTTTACCTTCAAATTGTTTGACATGGCTGAGCATTTATTTTATATTAATAGCCAATGAATTTCTGGTTGCGTTAAGCACTATAACTCATTATGAAGATTTAAAATAAGCAACTTCAAATTCAAATACTAACAATAATAAAACTACGTCATGATATTCTATTTATATAGGCCATTATAAAATCTAAAGTTCTGCGTGTTATAGTCTCATAACCAAAGTCAGAGCGAGTATCAGGTATCGATCTTGAGGTTAACTTTGCAGAGCAGATGGTGCTTCCAGCTAAAAATTGCTACGGTTCTCTGTAGGGTGGAGGATAAAAAACAATACAACTAAGGCGAGTGCAGAAAATGCGTCTCAAATTGTTTACAAAGTTTTAAGCATACAATTATTGAACTCTAATGGGTCTAATATCACAACACCCTTTGCTTTTGTATCTATGGAAAGGTACAAACACTGTTAAATGATAGATGTAAAATGGAAATATGGAAAGCCAATCACATTAGATGTAGCTTAGCTATACATTTATGAGGACATTTAAAACAATTGAACTGAAAGCTTATGCAGTAGAAAGAATTGCTCGATCAACGAGCTTGCCACAGTTATTATTTTCCTCACAGATATTGTCTAAACATAATCCGGGAGTTTACTAGACCAGTTTAAGAGTAATATTGCAGAATAATGTCTTAAAATGTTCATGTTTGTCTAATATGTACATAAATATTCGTGGTAAGAATTTAGACTAAAAAACACACAAAATTAATGTAAATTTTATATTGTTTACCGACTCAAATAAAAAGTTAAGTAATTAACTTGGAACAACGCTCTTCTACAGTAGTTGTAATAAGAAATGTGCAAGTGCAGTGGTCGTAATGAATGTTTAAGAATAGACCATTTTAACCATACTGCAGCTTCTATGCGGTTAACTCCTTAATCACCACGTGAGGAAACTAGCAGTATTTTCGGTTATTAACCTTCTCTCAAACCGCAGTTAATCGAATATTTTTGAAGGCTTTTGTAAGATAACCTTTATATTTTCACTATAAATCAAACTGGCTCATGTTACTTGAGTTATAATAAAATAAAATTAAATGTTTTTTTATCATGAGACCAATATGGGTTTGAAAGCAGTCGGGGGTTTAATTAGTCTGATTAACTTAAGTAGGGTGAAACAAAAAAAATATTGAATTAATAATAACATAAAATTTTGGTGGGATCTGTTCGTATAATAAAATCATGCTAGGGCTACAAAATATAATGCACAACTACATTCCCCTGAATTTCCACCATTTACTCCATTTATTTTATCGAAATCAAGCCTAAATGGGATTATTTTGTATATTAATACGATACAAAATACCTACACCAGCGCTTGACTATGGAATTGAAACTTGACAGCTAGTTTCGAAACTACAAAATTATAAATGAGAATAAAAAGTGTCATACAGTGTTAAAAGTTTATTACTTCTGACTTAAAATAATTCCAGTGCATCTGTACACATTTTAATATCCATTTCGTACTAATTTCCTTTTGTTTTGATCGACTTATCGGCATTTTCCAATTTATTTTTCAAGATAACAGCATTTCCAAATTGTAAACATTGTTTTATTGTTGTTATTGTGTTGTTTATTGTACAGTTTTATTGTTCGTTGTATCTATTCGTTTAAAATATCATTTCGAAGAAAAAGCTAAAAGCTAAAAATAATGATTTTACTACTCTAAACATGCTCGATTTTGATGTGTTTTCTTCGACGACACACATTAAGCAAGGACGAATTCTAAACAAGACAGATCCTTTAATTAAAAATTACAGCGATCCAACGAACTGAAGCTCCCACTCCCCCCCCCCCCAACCATCCCATCACAACAACCCGGGCACACATTAGGTCGCACAGAGAACACTAAACAAAGCACTTTGTCAACCCAACATTCCCTGGAAAAGTAGCCACCTTGCTTACTTTCCGTAAAACTAGAAATTATCATCGTCATGATTCATTTTTCGTCAATGTTCACAATGCTGTCAATTAACTTTAACATGTTAAAGAGCATTGTGTAAAGTATGTTTGATGTAATATGTTTAACTATTAGTAATAAATACATAAGGGACTTTATGATATACATCTGAGCACTTTCGAAAATCTGGATGGAAAGTCTACCATTAACATATCCATCTAGCTTCATAAAAAAGAACAGAGGTTGCATTAGTACTTTTTACCTAGGGCCGAAAATGAAGCTTTGCTCGCTAAAGATCACTTTTTAAGTTTTGAAACTAAGTCGAGAACTTAAAAACGATCGAGAACTGCAAAACCCTTTCGGCCCATTATACGAACGTTATTTTTCACCACACCATACAAAATTTAGAAAATATCTCGATTAAGGTTATGTGTAGAAATTTTACAGGAATCAGTAAAAATAACAATAAATAGTTGCTAAGCAGCGGTGACAATAAAACATGTCTATTGCAATGCATATGGATACAGCTGATTTTCGGCCCTAGGGATGTAAAAAGTAAAAACCTGCTCGGTCCCCAAATGAAGATGGCAGCTGGCATGGACAGCAATACGTAGCAGGTAGCATTCAGCCTCCAATTAACATGAGAGATTGGGCAATATGTAGCACAATTCCCCAGTTTAAAATAGAAGACTAGGATTAGAGAGATATTCGACCTTGCTTAGTGACGACAAGAAGCCTAGGGGTTTACTTCGTTTATTAGATTTTTAAGGAATTTTCACAGACCATTTGACTTGAGCACATATCTTACTGCTTACATTAGTAATTACTACCAAAAGATTACAACTTTCAAGACACCTTGTTTTAGCTGTCATTAAACTCATTATAGTATGATTCTTTTTATTAATACAATTTCTACTACGAATAAAAAGTATGGAACGTTTTCAGCCTTATGCCATTTTCAGCCTAAATTAACGTTCAATAACTCGACCCAGCTAATTAGTTCCTCGTTCTACTTGATCATCGTGATTACAGCCATAAACAAGGTGAATCCCACCAAAACCTTCCCCTACCTCACACAAACAACAAAGAGAACAGTTACCCTTTGTTCCGTCACTGTTTTACATATCTTTACTTTTCAATTTTAAACACAACGAAAACAATGTTTCGCATATTTCTAACCTACATCACAGTTCATTAATAACATAAAGCAGAAATGGAATCATTGTTTACCTATACGGTAAGCGGCTTATTTTATTAAAATTATATTCCTGCCTTATGATGCTTAGCTTAAAATGAACTGGTAAAAATACAGGCATTAAATAATAAGTAGCTATTTCATTTTATCCTTAAGAACTGGGAAATAAAAAATTATAAGGGTTTGTAAACTATATTTATAAAAAAGGGATATATGTTAGGAGCTAAATGGTTAAACACTTTCAAATTTATGGTCTGTCAAACATATTATTTTATGTCCAGATTGATTAGGTTTGTGTTTGTATAAAAAATCCCATTACTAGACTTTCACTTTTAAAATAGTTCCTTTGAGATGGACAAATATCTGTTCTTAGTTCTTACAAAAACTAATTCACTCAAAGCTTTATGTATTTTACTTATCGTATCAACAGATAAAAACAATAAACAACTCTAGTTATGATCTTGAGGTTGTTAATATTGGAAGGACGGTGGTCCGGGATTTATGTGATTTTCATAGTTTAGAACTAAATACAATATTCAAAATATGGACCCAAAAACGTAAACAGCATTCTTTGTGATATAAATACATAATTTCTTGCTTGGCTTGTCTGAATTGGACGCGGCAGTGGGTCTCCACATCAATATGTATGGGCTGTCTCCACAGTCCCTATGGGGCGTTAGGACAAGGCCAGCAATCTAGGATACATCAACCTAAGAGAGACTTATTAAGCCTAATCGTGCCTTCCCGTAATTACTACTAATACAGAATGGAATCGCCTAAACGTAGTATTGGATTGAGCTGTGTAAATGCATGATTTTGGTATCATTGTGTGGAGATACACACTTTTCAAATAGATTCTGCTGAGATTCCCTGTTATTTAATTATACCAATGACTTTCAATATTAAGTAGATTTAAAAGGAATATTTACCGATGTTGTAATCATTTTTCATATTTAAACTAAATTTTATGAAGTAAAATCACTAAGCTAATTACTAGGAATTATGAACATTTTACACGGGGTTTTGATCTAAAGTAGGTAAGAATGTTTAGGCCATTGAGAACAAAAACCATGGAATATTTTCAAAGAAAAGTATCAAAAAAATCATATTTCTTATGTCACAGTTTTTTTATTGCTATTATTAGCATATATAACAGTGCTAACGTATATTTTAGTAAACCTTTATATCTCTAATATGTTTGCCTTGGAAGAAAACGTGACTTGAATAATAATAACGTTAATGAATCCTCTTTATTTTCTACGCAATTAAAGTTGGGGTCCCAATTGGGAAAATTGTAGAGCCACTTCAATAAATACTAATAAATGATACGCGGTATTTTCCCAGATAATTAGTGTGCTGAGATTAATAGCTTGTCGAGTTAATTATATAAAGTGGGGTGATTAAAACATATTTACTCATCGGTGATACCAATCAACGATATTGAAAGGCTTAGTTTTTTAAGAGAAAATTGTTTTTTGATAAACATTGTTTGCAATGATATTATTATTTGATTGAAGTTTAAATGTACTGAATATTAAATTACCCTATACTCGAATTTTATAATCACGAATGAACTAAAACTATTAACTAAATTAGAGTGTATTAGAGTGTATCATAAGTTATGATTCTTCTTTAAATTGACGTTTTCATCGTGACGCAATATTTAGAATAAAACAATTTTTCCGTTAAGTTAATGATTTTACTTTATACTGTAGCAAATTATATTGTGTTATTATAGTAATGTATAATACTTTTTTCATGTAGATATTTAGCTATTTTTAATTGTATAAACATTATAAATTTGACTTTAAGTAGAATTAAATCGATGAGGTTAAGTAAGGCATTTAATTCTATAAAACTCATTTTATAACTCACTTTACGTTTGTTAGTAATTTATAATTTAGTTAACTAATCATTTATTTAAGAACCGTACTAATTTGGTAATCTTTAAGTATTATTTGAGTCAAAAGTCCTTAAAAATAGGGCGAGTCTCAAATAGTTTTAGGGTGAATGCACCAGTAAATGACTTTGTATAAAAACATAATAGCATTTTTGTTTTGATGGTTTATCACAAACGGTCATAAAAGTCACGTTGGAACCCAATTGGAACTAACCCTGTCACTGGTTCAAAAAGAAAGTGTCCATCATCATTTGTAACACAAACATAGTCAGATACAATTCCTACAGATATTGGCGTGTGATTTAATTGAGAGTATTATAAAGCTTTGAACCATTCTGAAATATTAGTTGATACAAAATCCAAACAGAAATTTTTCCATTCTTCTTTTTGTCCTTCTTTTTATGTGCAAGACATATTTATAAATACCCCCGTCGCAGCACCCCTGCATACTAAGTGAATTTCCATTTACCCGGCTTGATTTCTACTAAAATATTCCCTATACATTTTCAGATTTATTTCCTATAACATTAATTTTAGTGGGTAGTTAGGTTTGCTGCTACGGGGAAGATGTTGAGGTGTGTTTTTTCAATTGAAATATTGATAGCTTAATATGAAATAAACCAAATTGCCAAATTTGATTAAAATATATCCATAAACAAGCAAACTAGAACAGTTTATTTATTCTCCATAAGAATAACATGGGAATTTTAAATTTACAATTTTTTTAATTTTCTCTGTAGTCAATGAACATTCAAAAACACTTTAATATACTAAATTATTTGTTTTTTAAGCTCTTCAAAATGGTCTAGAGAGAAATTTAGAAATTTAAAGTTTTTAGGATCAAAAATGAGAAAAAACCATTTTTACCCCATAAAACCCCCCATAAACCCCTGATCCCATGGTCCGATTATGCTAGTTCGCGAACTCGTTCGAATAAATGTAGGTTTACACGTTTGTACCAAATTTCATCAAAATCGGATCAATTTTGCTCGAGTTATCACGCTAACGGACACATATATAAATAAATATATATATATATAAATACATATATATATATATATATATATAAATTTGAACGGATGGTGTTTTTGGCCTCTGGGGACCTCAAAACGAAAAAGTAAATCGGTCCCGGGTCTAGGTCTTACCATGAGACCTACGGTAATAGCTTATTCCCTATATGGGAAATTCGCTAAAATAATATAAAATATTTTATGTCAGATCCTGTTTCGTATCTTTAATTTACAAACTAGTATACATACGATAAACAGGTAAACAGGTCCCCTTTGTTGAGCTTGACCTTTGTTGTATGGCCTTGACATTATTCAAGCTCTGCCCTTTAGTGCCAGCCAGTCGGTTATTGACCCCAGGTGAATAATTTGAACCTATATCAATCAAAATTAGTTGACTATCGATATATTGTGTCTCATGATACTAGTAAGTGGCTGAGGAGAGCACTGCTATAATTCTTTCGTTGTACTTTAATATTTTATTGCTGTAAGTTAAGCGAAATAAAGTACGCCAAGTATTTTTCAGTATTTTTAGATGGAGCCAATTTGCTTAACAGGTTAAACATAAAAATAGAATTCCTAAGTAAAACAGTATAATGGAATTAAAAACTTAAGTTAATACTTCTTCTTTATAATCATAAAAATTGATCTAATGGCAATTGTATTGTTAGTAACGATTGGTTATTATTGAAACCTATTGATTTATAGACTACTAGCTGAACCCGGCGGACGTTGTCTTGCCTTTGACTATTTATAATCCCGAGGGCTTTGCCCCGTTTAACTTCTTAATTTTCTCGTTCGCATGGCTCAATCACGTCCTGGTTGAAGTTCGTTCGCTACGCTCACTCACCTTTAGGTTGGAGCTCGTTCGCTACGTTCACTCACCATTAGGTTGGAGCTCGTTCGCTGCGCTCACTTGCCTTCAGGTTAGCTCGTTCGATACGCTCACTTGCCTTCAGGTTAGCTCGTTCGCTACGCTACCTCGCCTCTAGGTTTTGGTTGCAAATTAGCTGTTGTCATAAATGTAAAAGAAATAATAGTGCTGCACCCTGTTGGTAATCCTTGTAACTTTAATGCTATTGAACATCATAGAACAGAACCAACTTGTTTAATTGAAACAGCTGTCAAGATTCATTAATTCCATTTCTCAAAAGGTTAACATGGGAAACTCCAGAGCCACTGGGGTGGAGCCGATTGGACGGATCACGAAATTGATGGTGTATAAACCTATTCCATGACATTCTACACGTATGTACCAAGTTTCGTGGCAATCGGTTCAGCGGTGTCTGAGTTTATCACTGCCAAACAAACAAACAAATATATATATACAAACATCCTCTTTTATACTTATAGATTATTATGCGTTGAAAGTAAATAAAAATGAATAAAATTAAACTTAGTTAATTAAAGGTATATAAATGAATTGTAAAATTTTTGACCTTTGATTAAAAGGTGTGCACTTTATGCTTTCAATTTACTTTATTGTTTTTAAGTTGCAAATGTATGCTTTAAATTTTAAATGGTCTACAAAAAACTGCAGTTTTAATCCCATGTATTTAACAAACTATAAATACCTAAAGCAGTAAAGCTTATTGCAGAAAAGTTAAGCCACCTGGAGTTAGGTGGATCGCTGCTGTCAAATCGTCACGGTTATCTCGCGGGACCCATTGCTGTTCACAATCGAAGCATTTAGTCTATTTCTCTGATGTACTTCGAGTTTTGTCCCCAGGTGTAATGTTCTGGCAATTCTTTACAATAAATGTCACTATAAAAGAGGGACTCATACGACCTTTCTTGTACATTCTCTGGGATTTATTCAATAATTTCATCAATGTTTTGACTATAGTGAAAGCTTGAAAATGAACCTTTAGGTTCGAAACCTGGGTTGCTGACCTAAATCCGGAACGACAGTACTACAGGTATTTAACTTTTTATTTGTATAATACGTAATCCAGAGGCTAACCGCTAAACATGTTAACATTAGAAGCTTGTCAAGCTAAACTAGCATTGAACTACAAGAATGCCAAGTTAAAACCAGAGATCGATGGTTAAAACTCAAGACAATCGAAAACGTTAACTTTAATCAATAATTGGCCAATTTTTGTTTAATGTTTTCGCGTTCGTGTTTTGTGTATTCAACTACTCTTCCCAGTGATGAAGAGGATTTGGAGTATGTTTCGACTATGGCTAAAGCTTAAACAATTTACCTTTAGGTTCGAAACCACTACTACTGGTATTTTACTTTTTAATGAAACTTTTGATCGTGTAAGTTCGTTTTTTCATGTCTAAGCCTCAAGGTGGAACATAATGATGTTTATTAACGATGTGTTGGAAAACACATTTTCATTATATTCCTATAATAAAGAACCTCAAATAAAGAATTGGTTTAGATAATTGAAACTCAACAGGTGTAATGAACGTAAGTCTCGTAAAAATGAATAACTAATTAAACAAATGTATCACAGTGAAAAGTAATTTGGCGAGTGTTATTAGCCAGACGTGTATTAATGACTGGAGCATTCTTAGTAATTCACTTAAACAGTAATTATGAGATCTATAATGGAAAGTCGGCTAAGTACTTCACGACAGTTTCAGAGCACTTATTGATATCAGATTCCTCTGAGAGCATCAAGGTTTAATATAAATCTGTTAATTAATTATAAACAGTCTTTGAAATTAGTCCTACTTTTATTAATACTATATCTAAACCTTCCAGACATGAGTTATAACTACAAAAATGTAATACTATTATTATAAATAAAACTCAATAATTTAATTCAACGTCATTATGGATAAAGAATGGTAATCTATATAATTAATACGCTACATGAAACTTTGTCGGTTGAACTCCTTCGCCATTTCTTAACCGATTTTATCCATTGACGTCTTATTGGAAAGAGCGTGTCGCGTAGATTTGCAAACTGGCCTTACATTTTCGAAAAAGCCCCTTGGGCTCTGCCCCAGTGGCTTTGAAAGTTCCCATGTTATCCTTATGAAGAACATAATTGTTTACATTTTGATCAGCTGTATAATTTAATTGCTGTTATTTTATTTTCCAATTCAACGAAACGCATAGGTTACATTTACTGATTTGGTTGAAATTAAATATTTGCTACTTTAATTTACATTTGTACTTTATTCCGATATAAAAAATCGAGAAAGCCTGGGCAATTTGATTTATTTTACCAAAAAAGAAAAATGAATTGACAGGGTACTGTATTTCTTGAGCAATAATTGAAAGAACCGATTTTTTACCATGGAAACATAGGAGTCATAGAACACCACCAAGTAGAAAAAATAGAGATTAAAAAACAACCATTTACTATCGTTATCATCCTAAATAATGAAGAGCATTTACAATATGAAGATTCCCACAAACAATGAACAGGGATGTTAGCCAAAGTGTTACTATTTTGTAGTTAACACTGACTTAACTTTATGATGATTGGCAAAGGAAAACACTCTAGGGCTGAATTAAACTGGTACGGCAAGGACATTAAATATATGTTTTCATAAAAGTCAAGTGATTTTAGAATAAAATGACTACATCCAAGAAACCTCAATAAACACTTTCACTGAAGGATTTGCATTATTCACATTTAAGGGAAACAAAAAACCATCTGAACGACATTTGGCCTTTCAATTCTGCATTTTTTTCAGGTAAATATAACTTACGTTATAACAGTAACTAGGTAGCCAAATTAATGCCAATTGAAGCAAATAAAATTATGACAGAGGTTATGCAGAAAATCAGGCAGTTCTTAAGTAATGTGAACAAAATGTCATCGCTATAAAAAATTACTGAAATTTGTAAACATACTAGCGACAACGGGTAGTACTATGCAGACTACATTATCATTGATGAAGATCAACCTGGACCACCTAATCCTACTAATATTATAAATGAGAAAGTTTGGATGTATGGATGTATGGATGTATGGATGTATGTTTGTGACAAGTGAACGCGAAAAATACTGGTCGGATTGGGCTGAAATTTGGCATGATGATAGCTCACATTCCCGATTAACATATAGGCATATTCTTATTTCAAAAATCCTTTCGGGCTCCGCCCCAGTGGCTCCGGAGTTTCCCATGATAACCTTATGAGAAATGGAATTATTGAATCTTAACAGCTGTTTCAATTAGACAAGTTGGTTCTGTTCTATTATGTTCAATAGCATTAAAGTTACAAGGATTACCAACAGGATGCAGCACTATTATTTCTTTTACATTTATGACAAAAGCTAATTTGCAACCAAAAGGTGAGTGAGCGTAGCGAACGAACTTCAACCTGGAGGCGAGTTAGCGTAGCGAACGAGCTAACCTGAAGGCAAGTGAGCGCAGCGAACGAGCTCCAACCTAAAGGTGAGTGAGCGTAGCGAACAAGCTCCAACCTAAAGGTGAGTGAGCGTAGCGAACGAGCTCCAACCTAAAGGTGAGTGAGCGTAGCGAACAAACTTCAACCAGGACGTGATTGAGCGAACGAGATAATCTTGAAAATTAAGAAGTTAAACGGGGCAAAGCCCGCGGGTTACAGCTAGTGCGGCTATAAGTAGGAAAGATATGTAGAATATACTAAAAAACCAGATCAGCTTTTGAAAAATGATCAAATATTTACTAGAAATGTTGATTATATGTAACTGTTAGTCACGTAATCTATGAGCTGAGTATTTTAAACTCATCGGAAATTATGACTTTTATTCGTTTTTAAATAAGTTAATTATTTGTTTTTAAATACTGTAACTACTTTACTTCTTTGCAATTGCTCGATTTCGAGCAACATGTACACTAGTATTGATAAAACCATGACCATCAAAATACTGTTAAATGGACAAAATCCTGGTAAAAGATTACTGGTATTGAATAAAACATCCATTTGTAATTGTCACTATTTAAACTCTGAGAATTTTTACAACAATTTCAATAAATATGATTTTGATCAAAAATTAAATAGGTAAATTTGATAAATATACATTGTGATAAACCTTCATTAAAGACCACCCAACACGATCAACTAACTCAATACTTTTACATTGGTCCACATTATAAAACTTCTAAAAAAATAAACTTCATTAAACTGTAAATATCCAACTTAAACCACAATCCATTAGATTCACCCAAGAGTTTACAAAAGCCGATCTATTGATCAGTGTTTGGATCACGGTCGTTAGTGCGTTACAAATCGGCCAGTCCGGCTCAGTTAATTGGGATAATCGGAGTGATAAAGAACTGCCCTTGACGCCGCATGGTGATTAGAAGGGGTGGTTTATTTAACATTGAGTCACGGAAATGTTTCCTTGCTGTTGGAAACAAATATTATTGTTAAAGAAAACAGTATTCTCTTTCAAACAAATACATAATGTACCTACTACTATATTCATAATTTAAGTCCCAACAAGCACTAAGCTATCATGATCAAATGAATGTTTCGAGTTTAAGGAGAAAAAGTAAAATTTCACTATTTCATCTGCATCAATGATTATTGTTCACTATAAACGTTTCGCTAACATTGTTTTATATCTATTTTGTAAGTTTTAACGCCGAAATGTTTCGCAAAAATTCATTACTGTGTTTATATTTTGGAAGTTTCCAAAACCGCCGTTTATTGGTATTCTTTTACGGTTTTTTAAAGGCTATGAAAGGAAACGGACCAAACCCTTGTACTTGTTACAAAAGCAGGCCTTTTTGTGGAAGAGAATTTTAGAGGAAATTGGAGAGGATTTGTAGCTCATTGAGTTATAAAAGCAAGGTTGAACCAATTTTAACGTTATTACAAAGATTAACTCCGGTCGGTGAGTAATCATAGTCTTGATATTGTTATAGCTAAAATTATTAAATAATTTCTTGATCAGCACCATACGTGTTATTAAATTATCTGAAGGCACAAAAATACGCTAAATAAAGGTCGATTCACACACATCAGTCCAGTCACAGTTCCGTTACAGTCCAGTTGCAGTCCAGTTACAGTCCAGTCACAGTTGCATCCGCAATTTCTTAGTCAATTGTCCGTCACTTGGTTTCAGTCAGTCTTCCGTCTCTAAAATTCACGTAATTTACAGTCAAAAGTTTTAAATTATAAACCTATATTCTATCAAGTTTTCATTGTCCATCTTGTTGATTATTACAAACAGTACTCAAAATATAAACACAACCATTTAAACAACAATAACACTATTTTCTAACCTTAAACCGGTCCGTCGGTCGTCCGAACAATCCAAAAGTATCGGTGGAAAGAAATCTGAAATTAACTGACGGATGCCGGTAGAGCGACTGACGGGACTGCAACGGATAAGTGTAGATAGCGCAATAGAAAATCCACTAAAGAATATTTTTGTTAACTGTGACGTGCCTGAAGTGACTGGACTGTGACTGATGTGTGTGAATCGACCTTAACACTTATAATAATATATTTACACTTATAACGTTTACTCACAAGACGGTAAATACATATAAAAGATGGTAAGTAGTGATCAATTTCGATTGGACACTCCAATCATCATCAGACCCAATAGACGAATGTTGATGATTTCGCCTATTGGGTCTGATGATGATTGGAGTGTCCAATCGAAATCGATTGATCACCACTTACCATCTTGTATATGTTTTTACCACCTTGTGAGTAAACAGTATAAGTGTAAATATATTATTATAAGTGTTATTTGACATATTTTTGTGCTTTCAGCTTAAATTATTATGATAATGGTACTTCATTTGCAGTATAGATCGTTGTAAAGATTTTAACAATAAATGGATCAATTGTTATCATCGTTTTCTTGCATACATTCAATTAAGAGCACTATTTCGTAGATTGTCTTCACAACATTATAATATTTCAGTAAAATATGTTATTTCTATTTCATATTTCTATAACTATAAAAATGTTCTGAAGTAGCCCGAAATTCTACCTTAAAATAAACATTTAGATCAGTCCCATGTACCATTTATAAAAAAAATACACCGTTTTGGGGCTGATTTAACAATTTCTTGTGTAGTGAATTGAATATTTAGTCTTGGTCATCAGGTAAACAAATTGCTGTAATCAAGATCCCACTTAGTACCCTAAGGCTTCAGCCGTTAAGACGGGCATTACCTTACATTAACACATTAGTTGGTATAGCTGATTAAGACTAACATTTTAGCACTTCATAATTCTCATGATAGCGATAAAAATAGCTTATAATATTCCTTAAATGTATGATTTAAGATGATGATGTATTAAATTATGATTAAATGATGATGATGTGTTAAAGATGATGTATGATTTAATAACTAAATAGTTATTTGTAGAGGATTAGCTTACAATACATTTGAGTTTTCATTGTTAAATATATACAACTTCCTGACAGTTAGAAGGTAAACAGCCGAACTACGGAAAATTGTTGTATGAGTAAAAATGAATAGAAAATCTTGTATGATTCTTTCCATCAACACTATGTGTACCAGATATACGCCATTTTGTATTTTCACACAAACAGTATATTTTTGAGTTTTTTTTTCAAGCAATGACTTTTTTGAGCTTATGACTTGGCATGTATGTAAAGATACATGAGTTCTATCTCAGAAAAGAAATCAAACTTTGTCAATTTAAAACTTCTAAAATGAAGCTGTTTTAACGTTTTCAAAGTCAAACTGCGCTAAAACGACCGACTCAATCAAAGTTTTAAAGAATGGTAGCATTTACAGAATTTCCTTCAAAATCCATTCATACATATTGGTTGTTTTTTTACTAACAAAGATTGGTCATCAAATAAATTTGTAAATGAAGTGTTAATGTAGAGTTTTAAATGGTGTACATTTTGTGTTAATGTTTGCAATGTTCTAAATCCTAAAGACACCAGTCCTTTACCTTTGCAATTAATAAAACGTCAAAACTCATATTATGACATTTTGATTTATCTTATTTGGTTTGAGCCAAAAAAACCATTCTTGGTGTATAACAGTTTACTTAATGGATGCCGTACATGTGTATTGCTTACTTTATAAATAACTTTCTGTCCATATTACTAACTGTACACATGAAATAAAATTTCGTTTTGGCTTTGTTTGATAGAATTTTTTCAAAGTCTTATCAATACATATTGGAAAACGTATTACACTGTTGACCTTCAAATAATATTATGATAAAATCGAACACATCATTATGCTTAAACATTGATGCAGTTAAATTCACAATATAAGTACAAATACAAATACAAATACAAATATATTTATTATGAAAATTACAACAGCTTGGCCTCACCAAGTTTATAAAACTTGTCGGTGAGGTCCAATTGATACAATAAGGCTAGCAAACAAATAATTTACATTTTTTTTTTCTTTTTTTGAACAAAGATTTCTTAATTGTACTATATTTCTACGGCGGTTTGTGGCAGGCACTTTAACTTAAAACATAGTAGTTGGCAGCACACTAAAAAATCTAAAATGTAGTGACATAAACATTACTTTATAATCTACGGAATTCTTTTGGATTGCTCATATTTGGTCCTCTTTGTTTTTCATGGTTCGTAGACCATGTTTGAACTGTTTGTTTGTTTGCACAGCAGACTGGCACTGGCAGCGCCGGCCGAGCTGAGCTGACTGAAAAAAAAGAAGAACAAAAAAACCTGAAACTTTAGTCGCTCGGTTTGACCGAACGAACATAACCTCTCACTAACTGTGAAACGCCCATGCATGCATGCATTCTCACAATTCACAAAAAGCAGAGAAAAATAATAATAAAAGCAATTATAAAGCGTCAGAACTTGTATTTCTTACCTATAAAATGTTTTAAGTGTTGTGTCCTTAACAAAGTGGGTTTGATATGTGTTTGTTAATGTGCTTCATAGTATTATGATTGTTTCCTAACAAAGCCTTAGCCTAATTGAAATCCTGGTTTTTGTCTGTGTTGGTGTAGGGAATACTATTTAGTGTTTGTAAAAGTGTCTGTGTTAGTGTGATTTTGTGTCAGTGTATTGTTAGATGCCACCTAGGCCTAGTCATTTTTGCCTGAATCAGATCATTTGGGCCAGGGGATCTAATTTTTAAGGTAAGTTTAGGTCGCAGCTTGAAAGCCATTCAGAGACTGCTATTTTGTAGGCCTTTAGGTTCTGTATATTTTCTATCCCTGTTGGCAGTCTATTAAACAGGTATGGCACCAAATACTCTGCCAGTCTTTGGCCATACGTAGTATTGGGTATTGGCGTTCTGTATTTTATAACATTCCTTGTATGTATTACCCTATGTGGTTTGGTTTTATACAAACTGTTTCCATGGTGCTGGATTAAAACATTGTATACAAAGATTCCTTTTGGAGTTAGCATTTTGTTTATACTATATTTAGTATCATCTGGGCTATTATGCTCTCCCCTTAGGCCTAATGCCCTTAAACATCTTTTCTGCAGGCTATTTACAATTTTTAAATGGCTATTAGCAGCAGTTCCCCACACATTAATGCCATACCTCATTACAGACTCAAACAAAGATTTGTAGACAACTATCTTAACCTCTGGTGTAATTTTATTTCCTAAATTGTACATCAATGCAGTACATGCGCCTAGTTTTCTATTTAACGTAGAAACATGATCTTTCCAAGTTAATTTATTATCTACTGTAAGGCCCAAATAATTTGTTTTATCTGTCACCTTTATGTCAGCACAGTTACACCCTTTTAAGCCCTTTAAACAGTTGCAATCATGGTACTTTATAATTACACTCCCTTCTAGTTTGATATTTTTTGGATGAAAATGCAAGATACAAGTTTTTTGCTCGTTAATAATTAGACCATTATCATGTGTCCATTTATTGAGTATATTAAAATCATCCTGTAAATTTTCAACTGCATTTTTTAAATTTTTGTGACCGGAGAAAATGAGGATGTCATCAGCGTATGCCCATATATCACAATTTGTAATTCTGTTTAGTAGGTCATTTATGTATATAATGAATAGTATTGGTCCAATTTGGCTCCCTTGAGGCACACCATATTTAATATCCTTTTCATCGCTAATTTCATTCATTACTTTCACTACAAATTTTCTGTTTTTAAGATAACTGTCAAATAATCTCAAGTAGGGGCCCCTCACACCTAGTTTTTCAAGAGCTGAGACTACTTTTGAGTGTTCAATTGTATCGAAAGCTTTAGAAAAATCTATAAATATACCTAATCCATGACAAGTATTATTCAAAAAGTTGTTCACGGTATTTGCAAATTCTGTTAGGGCATGTTCTGTACTGAGGTTCTTTCTGAAGCCAAATTGTTTTCTGCTCAAAAGGTTATTGCTTTCTATGTAACTGTATAGGTAATTCAAGATATATTTCTCCAAAATTTTTTCAAAGGATGGTAAAATTGCTATTGGACGGTAGTTCTGGAATTCTTTCTTACTTTTACTCTTGTAGATAGGCCTAATTACTGATGTCTTTAAGCAATCTGGAAAAGTTCCTTGTGAAATTGATAGGTTAATAAGTTTTGATAGTGGTTCTGATATGTTTTCAGCTACTAACTTTATATCCTTCATTCTTATTCCATCGATACCTGGTGATTTATCTGAGTTCATACATTTAATTATTGCTTTGATTTTTTCTGTAGTAGCAGGAGGTATATATAGGCTTTGTAGGGGTTGTATATCAAACTCTGGCTGTGGTGCTAAGAGTCTGTTACCATTAATACAATCATGTTTGATATTATCCACTCCATCAATAAAATACTGAGCAAAGCCACTCACAACATCTGTTTTACTTAATATACTTCCCATGGCATTTCTAACTGTGTCATCAATACTGGTCTTTTTCTTTCTGTTTAGTAGCCCGTTTAAATTTTCCCATATCTTTTTTGTGCTTTTACTGTTATCTTCGAACAATCTCTTATAGTAGTTATTTTTAGTATTTCTTATTTCGTTGACTAACTGATTCCTAAGGGTTTTGTATAGTTGTCTGTGCCTATTGTTTGAGGGGTCCCCTTTCCATAGCCTAAAAATTCTGTCTCTCTCCCTAATCAAGTCCAAAAAGACTTGTAATTTGTCTTGTAATTTGTAAGAAGAAATTATTTTCATAAATGACTTACTGTAAATTTTCTGTCATAAAGAATAAACTAGAATTTAGCAACACTATAATAACAAAGCGTCGGTTGGTGGAATTGCTTAAAATCAACTTATAGAATTAATAATGGAAATGTTGGTTGCTGGACGTTTTATTTGGACACAAAACCCTTATCGCACAAACAGTTAAGTTAGCTTAAAGCCACAAGCTATAATGACATTAGCGATTATACAAACAGCAGCTGAGCTGCCCTTCAGTTTATGGGTAGTATTTAACCAAATTAACCTATATTATTTATTTACTATGTAGATGTAACAAAAGTTAAACAGCAATTTCAAATCAAAACATGCTTTATAAAATTATATATTATATAAGACCTTAATTGATAATTTATTTAAACTTAACTTTACTATAGAGAAAATTCGTAATTGAATAAAAATTCAATTGATATACACTACAGGTTCAGAACTTTCCACATAATTAAGTTTTCAGCAAGTTCTTTGATCATTAGTTCCAGAATTTTGCCAGACACACAATTATTGATAATTTACCGCACCGTCAAAGGTTTCTGTGGCTTTAGTTACTGTCATGGATTGTATTTTCTATGGTCCAATGCAATATGTCAGTACGATATATTACGTTTGGGGGTGCCTATATCAGAGCCCCCAAACGTGAAAATATCACTTTTATTTTAACTATGAATATATTGTAGTTTAAATCAACTAATATGGGAAATTACGATGTACATTTATTCAATGAGGGTGGGTTATTTATTATCAAGGATAGAACTGATAACGATATGGATAATAAACATTGACAATTACGTCATTAGCTTTACTAACTAGCGTGTTTACTTTTTATATTCCTGCTACATGTGACCAGTTCTTTTTTTCAAATGAATGTTATTTGAACCAAACAGCTGTTTCAAAACAAACTGTTATTGTTTTTACTTTTCTTTGTTTACACTTATTTATTTAGCAATTAATGCAGTGAAATTGATATAAAGGATAGGGGTGACGATTAGTTTTGATGTTAGGACACCAAAGTTAAATTATGCGTACTATGAATTTTATAGGATATTATCGCTTTATTTTAGGTCATTTCTATTCAGACCTACTGGAAATTGCGTATAGTAGTTGAATTGTGGTGATAATAATTATAGAAGAGGCAGGTATGCTATGGAAGGTGGTATCGTTGACTAGGTCTATACACTTCTCAATTGACTATTACTCTCTCTACTGTAGGCTACTTATAATCATTTTGCGTCTGTGCGAATCGGCTGCAAATCTCACTTCAACGCTTTTCACATCGTAAAAATTGCAGAATTGCTGTTTTATTGTAAAACTATCGGATTTAAAATGCATATCGTATAGGCCTATGATGGAATAAAAACATATTTGGTCACACAACATTTGTTTACAAGAGGATTTTTCACATGAAACCTGCAGGAAAATTTGTCTTTATATGTGTAAACTAGCTGATCTGAATTGTACACGGTTTTAACTGACTACTGAATTCCCGTACGTAGGACGGGCTAACCCCTCGTAAAGTTTTAAAGCAAAAAGGTCCAACATAAAAGATGAGAAATTAGGAGTCCCTAAATCCATTAGTACTATGAGCAAAAAAGTGTTTCGCTTAAATATATAAAATTTATTAAGTGTTCTCTATTTAATAAACCCCTTGTGTATCTCGATAACAGCTTTACCAAGAAAAAGACAAATCTTTTGTAATTTAGACTATACATTGCATTTTACCGTTTGAACTTCCTTTAAAATATCCGTAATAATTATTGCAATCCTGGGAAAGTAATTAACAATAAAGACGTATAATTCTGTGTGCGAAATGAACAAACTAAATGTTAGGGCGTGTGCACACAGAAAACTAAGTGTAGTTGAAGATTAAACGATGAATGAATTTCTCTAAACACTTTGTGAATAAAACGCGATACCGTGCCTTGTATATGGTTGTATGTTTTTTACAGTTTACTCAAAATCTCAAACACATTTACTTTTTAAAATTTAACTAACTCCCATTGCAATCTTTAGAACAGCAAAACGGTTTCAAGATTTTATGAGTTTAGGACGTGTAGACTAATTATTGTTGTATTACTCTTGTATTATCATCACAGCTGATTACAGACACAGACGCTCCTGGCACGACATGCGACCTGACCATTGTACAGTACCCTGACTCGTTCTCCGCCGCCCGCCCCACCCCCTCTAGACACACTTTGAAAGCCGTAGAATTCCTGTCACCATTACATTTCATTTATTTTTATTTAAACTTAGTTATGCCACCTAATATTTTTTTCACATAGCTGTTCATCTCACAATTTTTTTTTCTTGTAACTCCATTTACATCATATTTTCACCACATCATATCACATGTAATTTATTTACTTATTGCATTTGATTATTAATGTTTATGTTTTGGACGCAACTACAGTCGACGCACAGGCTCGCTGCCCATGTCGGCTTATTCCTTATAAACATGTATGTTTTTTTTTTAACATAGATGTAATGCAAAGGTTAATTTTATTTTATTCTTAAATTCACTTATGTTTTTTTTCTTCCTTTAAATATTTGTGTACATATTCTGTATATACTTTGTTGGAATAAAGAAATAAATCATTCATTCATCATTCATTCATTCATTCATTCTTTTACGTTTTAATCCTATTTTAAAACATTTCTTTCTTTCACATATCTTGTATTTTTTTCCTTTCCTGAAATTCTAAACTTGACACAAACTGATTAATCTGGGCAGATTGTGTTGAAAGAGTGATTAATTGTCGAACATTCACGAGTTGACAATCGATACAACAACAATCAATATTATGGTTGTGGAGTTGACGGTCGCATAAAGTAATTTATTTTTTAAACATTTCAAATTTTTTCATGTTTGAAATGATTGTTTCATCATTTTCTGTTTAGTCAAAGTATATGTCACGGGAAAAAGTATTAGATTTTACAAACTAAGTGATATTTTTCAATGGGAATTCCTATTTACGCTATCATCATCATCTTCATATATGTATATTAAAACGTGACATGGTGTTTTTTTATTTTACGATTCTGAATCAACTACTCGACGGATTTTCATAATTTTTGTGTTGGAAGAAAGATAATTTTGAGAACTAGGGAATGCCAAGCCATAATTTTAGTTTAGGGTTTCAGTTTCTTAAAAAATAAGTTTAAAATTTTAAAAAGTCTAGCAGCTGATGCTAACATTTAGCTTTTTTGAGCGGAGCGAGCGAAGCGAGCGAAGCTCTTTGGGATCAACTTCAATGCAAACAATATAACACCATCACTCAATAACGGCTGAACACATTTCAGCCAAACTTAACAAGACTACTTAGACTAATAATGAGATGGTTTGCAAACAAACAAATTTCAATTAAATAATGCTAATGCAATTTAAAACGAACTTAAAATTTCAAATTTTTAACATTAGGCTTATGGAACTAAAGTAGCTATGACAGTTTTTTTGTTTACAAGAAAAATGTAAACAAGAGAATCATAAGGTATTTCTGAACTTTCTATACTTTTATTTTTAACGTTTTTAAACCATTCCTATGATTTTAATAAACAAGAAAATGCCGTTAAAACATTTTTTAAGGCGCGGAATTCACTGAAAATCGAGAAAATATACAGAACTACTTTATCAATGCGCGGAGCATAAACAAGGAGCGGAGGGATACGGACCGGTGACTACTTTCTTGGGAACCTATTTGTGTTGCCAGCTGATTAGAAACAGCCAATGTTAGAAATCAGGATTTAATAAGCGATATATGGAACCGCATCGAAATCGATAATACCTCACAGGTTATATTATGTAGAATTACATCGGCGGTACGGTAAGTTATCACACGTTTTATTAATAAACGTAATAACTTAGGTACTGTTTTTTATACTTAAATACTTTAACCAATTGTAAGGGTGAAAAATGAAGTCCAATGTTTTTGTTGTAGGCTACAGTTGAATTTGAATGTTAAATTTACTTTCTCTTTTTTATACTTTAATGCCCTTTTTGGATGTTAATATCAGATTCCAACTACTGTAATATTTTCCTGGTCAAAACTACCATAATGCACTTCTCGAAGAGGTAAATTTGAATTATTATAATTTTAGTCTTTAAAACCAGCATTAGTAAATAAATCTATTGACCTTTTAACATTTAGTTACTTATACAAATATCAAATCACGTTTGTTCCGCTCAACTGGCTTTCACCTCTCTGAAAGCAACCCTAGTGTATAATACCATTTACTTAACGTAACAGCTGTAAACATTTGGCGTTTTCTACACAAATTCAGCATTTGGATGATAATGATAATAGGTAGAATTGACTTATTTATTCTATGTGTAATGCTATAATCATTGAAACGTTGATTTATTCGGTAAGAGGATGAGCGTTTATTTAAACATAGGCCCTACATAGTAAAATACTAGATGTTCTAATTTATTTTTTGAGCAGTTTTTAAATTATTTAGTATGTTTTAGTGCAATAAAATTTATAAACTAACAGCTGGCTGGATAAAACATATTCTATGGAACTATGAGGTAAGTATATTTACTCCGTTATGTTGCCATTGATTATTGGAAATAAGCAAGATTCTATAACCATTGCTGTATACGAATCGGAGCTCATGAATCTTCAAAAGAAAGCTTATGAAAATAATTTTCCTACTCGACCTTTTGAGGAATGGTTGGGAAAATAACAATGATCACATGTTTTAATACATCTTGGCAGCTTTTCCTTTACAGCTTCTTTTTTTCCTTAGCAGCTCCTGTACTTTTAAAATACCCTTAACATTCACCTTAATTGACGCATGTACATAAAACGCACGATATATGTATTGTCAATTCATAGGAAGTACAAATCCAATAATCATTGTAGAAGTACAAACTTACATTACAACTGCAATATTATTTGAACATAAAAAGTTTATAAGAGCTATATTTACACTACTAATAGTAAAACATTCATTACACCCATTATTTGAAGAAACCTCAACATCGCAATAAGGCCGACTACAGTGGTTTCATTGAAATCTTTGAAGCTATTTCCATTACATTATCCCTAGAATCTAATTAAGTATGATTCACAAATTAATTAAAGACAAAGGTACATCTCCGCTTCATAAAAGGACAATGCCAACGTGTTCTTGTTGATGTTCAAGTATTTATTTCAAAATTTGTTATTAGGTCTTCATTCATTCATTCTTCTTAATTTAGCTGGAAAACAATCACTTGGAGAAATGTAATTGAGGGTAGGCTGGGCACTAGGCAAGCTCTGTTGATGACCTGTGGTCAGGCATTGCTTGCTATGAAGCGTGCTGGAGGTGTTTTTGTAAACACTGTAGGCTTTGCACTCATTAGCTATCGGGCTCAATAAATAGGCCACCTGAGGTAGGGAAAGGGGTCAGTTGGCCAGGGCAGGGTGCCCAGAAGTGTTGGGTGACTACTGGTTGCTCTATCTTAGGGTTAGGCCCTTTAGCCGGGAGTTTTGTATGGGGAAGTTCTATTTAAACTGGGATTAAGTGTTAAAGAGGGAGCTGTGTGATTTGTGGATTTCAGTAAGGGAAATTTATTTGGTTCAGGTATTTGATTGGTAATACAGTACGTGCAAGTAGATTCATTTTGAGGATATTATATTCACACTTCTAGCTGCCTCCAGGACGTCTCCAAATACACATTCATTAGAGTGGGTTTGTGTATCAATAGTCTTAGTTACATACTTTGGAAAATAAAAGGTAGATGATTCTTAGAGTTTAATCAGGTCATCTTATTTAACAGCCATCTAATTCCTAACTAACTTAATATAAGGTTAAAGTTCCCGATTTTACTAAAGCTACGCTCCCATACGTATATGTAAGATAGCGTAGGAGGTTTCCTGCATATTACAGAAGTATGCATAGCTCACAAGAATGACACAAACAAAGAAGTTGTGGTAAAAACCCCAAATATAAAACATCTAGAGTAAACCTTCAGTTTTATGTTTCGTATTATATTTTTTTCAATATATGTACTATTAAAAACATCTTGAAACTTCACCGATCAAATGGGACTAACGTTAACTATTATTTAGAAGTTAAAATCGCATGTAAAAAGACTAATTTACGGATTTTCAAAATTATTTTGTAAATACTTAAAGAAACAATTACGAAGTTTCAGTTCAGCCAGTGCATAGTTTGAATATTTGTGAATATTTTACAGTTTATTCTGGCTTGATAAACACTTTAATAATGCCAGGAGGTTCTTTTTTGTAAAACCATGTTTACGTGGTAAACAGCGGCGGGTGGAACCCTCTTAATGCAATACATTTATTCTGTATGTCGAAATCCAAAACAAGTGCATTAGAATACCAGACAGTCCAGTTTAATATTATTGAACTACCATATTATCCAGGGCCTAGGTTTTACCGTGTCACCTACGGTAATAGCTACTTCCCTATAGGGAAATTCGCTAAAAACAAAACGACTTTTCTACAACTGAATAAGGTTCCATAAATGTCATGCCTAATCACCTATTTCTAGACCGCAATGTTATATTTTATGCTACTCAAAAACTTCAATCGAAACCATTGAAAAGAGTCGACCTTAAGCAGGGACAGAAACCTTTTATGACGCGGTAAATTATTAATTTTAACAGTCAAAGCTCGCCATTCTGCTGATGATCAAAGGACCTAGTCTTATTGGAAGATTCACAGCGCTGAATGACTTGAAACCCAATTGTCTCATTTGAATTGTCCCATCTAAATCAATGAACTTATAAAGAATTTCGATGGTATATTTCAATGACAATGGTAAAACACAATTGCTTTTCGAAATAACTATAAACTAATCATATAAACATATTTACAGTCATTGTGATTGACCAAATATAAATCCATCATCCAATATTATAATCGTAAGGGGAGACGGGAGGCTAATATATTGGTTGTCATCACTGGTGGTTAAATCTTTGATTAATTTGGTGGAGATAAATTTATCTTTTTTAAGGGGTTGTCGTCATCTATTAACCTTGCACGCCCGTCCACATAGGAATTTGTGGTGTGAGGAACGTATCAAACGAAGCAAAAGGTGATTCTACACAGTGCAGTGATGAACATTACTGATAAATTGATATTCTGTATGATAAAACCTGTCACCCGATCCTATGGAGACAAACTCCATCATACAGACTACAGTGACAGTCTTGTGGAGCAAACCCACGATATTACTGTTTTTGTTTCGCTGTACTTCGCACTACCGACTGAGCCACTAACTTATCAAATTCAACTCTTTACTAATACATTAAACATTAACATTAACATTAAAGGATATTTATAAATCTACTAATTTACTAGTAGGTTAAAGGAGTATGCACTAATCTGGAGTGTCTAGAATTTAATCTATCATACGATTAAAATCCTGTAAGATAAAATACCCCCGCCGCTGCAAACCTGCCGACTAAGCGAATTTCCATTTGTCTGAATTGATTTTCATTAAATATATTTAAATAACATAAGGTTTAACAAGTACCTAGGTTTGCTGCTACAAGGAAACTAATACAGTGTTTTTTTTAGTCAAATGTTAATAGCTTAGTGTAAAATAAATTAACTTGCCAAGTTTGATAAAAATATATCCATAAACAAGAAAACTACATCATTTTACAATATTCTTCATGAGAATAACATGGGAATTTTAAATTTAAATTTTTTTTAATTTTCACCGTTACCAATAACCGAACAAAAATACTTTGATATACTAAATTATTAGTTTTTTAAGCTCTTTAAAAAGGTCTAAAGAGAAATTGGGAAATTTTGTGTTTTGAGGGTCAAAAGTTAGAAAAACCAGTTTTACCCCATAAAACCCCCCGTAAAACCGCATTCCCATGGTCCGATCATGCTGGTTCGCGAACTCATTCAAGTTTATCCCGCTTTACACCTTTAAACCAAATTTCATCAAAATCGGACAAAAATTACTCAAGTTATCGTGTTCACGGACACACACATTGTATATATATATACAGGGTGAGTTTCTACTGACGCCCATAACTTCGCCAGTGGATTCTACTGATCAAAATGAACAAAAAAGTTGATATAAACCCTAGTCCGATTCCGAACCGTTTGGTCGTAATTGAGAATTTTGTGTTTTCTAAAAATATTGGACTTTCTGTCACTATTTACTTTATAAAAATAAAACCAATTACTCTAGCGATTTATATCAAAAATAATTCGAAAGGGCATTAAATTTGCTACAAAACCAAGGTTACATGAAAAAATATTTCATTACATACATCGGTTCCTAGCAGAATTAAAGTAAAAAAATCGTATAATAGTTATTTTGTTTAAGTTTTAAGACCCATTTTTCACACCTTATTCTGGTGCCACGCAATGTCCAACTAGATAAAAAACTTCCTCATTTAATAAGCTTTAAATTGATATGCAATTTTAAATTGTTGTTGGTAGAATTGACAGAAAAACTACCATCAAACTAAAGTAAAACACGGTTTACCGATTTGGTTTTAGCAAGGTAACAAAACTACTAATATTAAACTCACTGATTTACACATGTCTTGGTTGAAATCGTACTGGTTCAAATCAGCTGATTCAATTGTTATGATTTGTAAACAAGTCTAAATCAGCTATAGTAAATAACGTTATTTGGTTTCCTAGTCAGATTAAAACGCTTGTTTGTTATTTTTTACGTTATGGATCCTTTCACAAGTTCAGAATATGCTGATATGCATTATGTTTATGGTTTTTGTTCCGGAAATGCGTCTGAAAGTGTTCGCGAGTACATTCGACGCTTTCCAGATAGGAGGATTTCTGATCGAAAAACATTTATTCGCGTCCACCAGTGTTTGCGTGAAAATGGAAAGTTTCCCACCAACGGCCGCTTAGTTGGAAACTTTATGCAAGATGTCGGATTGGAAGAGGCTGTCGGGTAAGTGAAGATCCAAGGATAAGTACGAGGACATTAGCCCGTGAGTTTGGGGTATCTCAAACATTTGTGTCAAAACTATTACGAAAAGAGCGGTTGCACCCATTTCATTTCACGCGCGTCCAGAAACTCAAGCCGAGAGATCCACCTCAGAGGCTCCAGTTTTGTCAGTGGATCCGGCAACATGACCACATGGATTTCCTGAAAACAATTTTATGGACTGATGAATGTACGTTTACGAGAGATGGAGTCTTTAATTTCCATAATGAGCATCACTATGCTGACGATAATCCGCACCTCGTTCGTGAATCTAGGAGTCAGTCACGATTCAAGGTAAATGTGTGGGCTGGACTGATAGGAAATCGAGTGATTGGACCATATCTTGACCTTCCTCCAACACTGAATGGAGTTGACTACTTACAGTTCCTAACTGAAATCCTACCAGAACTCCTGGAGGACATTCCATTGAATTTGCGAGAATGCATTGTGTACCAAGCTGATGGCGCACCCCCGCACTTCAATCTCAATGTACGTGACTATTTAAGCAACAACTTCCGCTTGTGGATAGGAAGAGGTGGAACCGTTGCCTGGCCTCCACGGTCACCAGACCTCAATCCATTGGATTATTACTTTTGGGGGTATCTTAAACAAGAAGTTTATCGGACGCCAGTGGAATCAGCTGAAGAAGTGAGAAACCGAATTGTCACAGCTACTGCACGACTACGCAATACGGTAAACTTGAATGCTACTGTTAGAGAGTTGAGAAAACGTGTCCGCAATCTGCATCAGACAAAATGGTGGTCATTTCGAAAACTTGCTTAAGTAGCAACATTGACTATGAATCCTTAGTCAATGGTAGCAATCAACATTGATTGTCTATTCTGAACGCTTGTAATTAATTTGTTAATGCCATTGAGTTACTGTATGAAAATGTTGTGTTCATTTGTCTTGCATTATTAAAATAAGAAAACCCTTACTCGTAAACCTGGTTTTTATTTAGTTTCATAGTAGTTTTGTTCATAGTAGACTTGTTTACAAATCATAACAATTGAATCAGCTGATTTGAACCAGTACGATTTCAACCAAGACATGTGTAAATCAGTGAGTTTAATATTAGTAGTTTTGTTACCTTGCTAAAACCAAATCGGTAAACCGTGTTTTACTTTAGTTTGATGGTAGTTTTTCTGTCAATTCTAACAACAACAATTTAAAATTGCATATCAATTTAAAGCTTATTAAATGAGGAAGTTTTTTATCTAGTTGGACATTGCGTGGCATCAGAATAAGGTGTGAAAAATGGGTCTTAAAACTTAAACAAAATAACTATTATACGATATTTTTTACTTTAATTCTGCTAGGAACCGATGTATGTAATGAAATATTTTTTCATGTAACCTTGGTTTTGTAGCAAATTTAATGCCCTTTCGAATTATTTTTGATATAAATCGCTAGAGTAATTGGTTTTATTTTTATAAAGTAAATAGTGACAGAAAGTCCAATATTTTTAGAAAACACAAAATTCCCAATTATGACCAAACGGTTCGGAATCGGACTAGTGTTTATATCAACTTTTTTGTTCATTTTGATCAGTAGAATCCACTGGCGAAGTTATGGGCGTCAGTAGAAACTCACCCTGTATATATGTATATATAAATCTATATATATATATATACATATACATATATAAAAATTTGAACGAACGGTGTTTTTGGCCTCTGGGGACATCAAAATGAAAAAGTAAATCGGTCCCGGGCCTAGGTCTTACCATGCCACCTACGGTAATAGCTACTTCCCTATAGGGAAATTCGCTAAAAGAAGTTCCAGCCTCAAAATACCGATATTATCACTCACCTAATGGAGTGATAATATCGGTTCAAATAGTTAAAGAGACTCTGACTCTAAGAGCCCTGTTGCTCGGGTTTGGGCCACCTATAATGCTATTATCGCTTGTGGCCTCAGGCAGTTAAGTGGTTTGTGATTTGGGTCGATTTCATAAAACATCACCATTACAATCCCAAACATTTCATAGCATATTCACACCTGAAATATCGTGACATTACTTAAACATTAAGTGAATACCATACAATTGTTTTAGCTGTGATTAGTTCACTGCAAGAATTTGAAATGTATTGGGTTGTAAAATATACTTTGACCATGTGAAATAAGTAGTTTTACTGTATTATTGAATCATTTAAATCTATAATATTATAAAGAAGAGGTGGTGTCTGTGTGTTTGTATGAGCTAATCTCAAAAACTACTAAACCTACTGGGCTCAAATTGCACACAAATGAAGCTACAGTTCCGAGGATACATATAGAACTATTCCCGCTTCGATATTGTCCTAGGGCTCTGCCCCGTGGGCATTCAAAAATTTGAGGTGAGAGATTTAAAAGTAAATATTGATTGATGGTATCCATGGTAACAAAGAACAAACCTACAAAGTTTAAAAATGTAAACAAGCAGAACTAACTGTCAAATGAATTTTGATTTCACAATTCCACACAGCTGGTTCAAACATATTAAATACTGCACGAATATTAGAACAGAGAGGGTAAGTATTATAAATTTAAAATAATGATGTCACTAGCCCGAATGTAAACATTATTTAACATCTCTTAAATGGAGCTGTCAAACCATATGTTATGTATGTAATTTCATTAGTGTATGATTCTTTCAGTTACTTCATTTGTTTATGTTTATTTATGATCTATTATACTGAGTTTGTACTAATATTTGTGAAATGCTGTAATAATATTTTACAGGGAATAATTCGTTGTAAAATAAATCATTCATGGATATAAGAGATAATCAAGATTCTATAATCATTGCCAGGCCATTATCCTGAGTTTTATGAGGTTTATTTTTTGATTTATTTCTGTGTAAACAGCAATATAATCCCCCTGCTGCAGCAAGTCTATAGACTGAGTGAATTTCCATTTTCCTGATTATAATTTCACTAAAATATTGTTGTAGAAAATTACCCTATTTTCCATATTTATTTATATTTCCCTATTTTTTCCATTTTTCGGTTTGTAACTGTTGTGATAGTTTTTTTTGTTTACAGTGCAAACCATTAAACCATTAAACACGTTCTTTTACTGTACCTTAAAATCTATCATTGGCTTTGTATCGTAGGTAGCCGGTAGCCTAAATAAGTATGAACGGTATTAGTTAACCAAAACGTACTATTATCGAGTTAAGTTATACAGTTTTATTTTGTTTCTGAATTAAATGGTAGGAGTGATACCATTTGGCATTTTCAAAGAACCAACATTGTCTCTTTTGCATACTGACCCCGTTGCAAGGCACGGGTATAGCTGCTAGCAAATACGAATATGTAGTAGCGCTGGTTTGCAGTAGCTGTTCAAATAACAAGCGACCGGCGCTACTAATTGTGACCAACAGGATTATTTAGTATCTTATATAAATTAGAGTTAATCACTACGACCACAAATGTCTTCTTTCTACATAAAATAAATTCCATAATACCCCCACTGCAGCAAACCTGCAGCCTAAGCAAAATTCCATTTGTGTGACTTTATTTTCAATTAAATCTAATTCAATAACATTAGGTTTGCGATTACCTAGGTTTGCTGCCTGCAGGGAGGGTAACAAAGTGTGATTTATAGGCAAATATTAAGTATTAGCTTAGTATGAAAGAAAGAAATTTGCCAAGTTTGATAAAAATATATACATAAACAGGCAATATTACAACAGTTTACTTATCCTAACTTACTAATATTATAAGTAAAAAAGTTTGGATGTATGGATGTATGGATGGATTGATGGATGGATGGATGGATGGATGGATGGATGTTTGTGACAAATACATACTTAAGTAAATACTAAACCGATAAGGTTGAAATTTGGTGTGATGATAGCTGACATTCCCGATTAATATCTTACTAATATTATAAATGTGAAAGTTTGTGTGTTAGTTTGTTTGTTTGTGTGTTTGAAGTTCAGTTACGCATAAACCACTGGACGGATTGGGCTGAAATTTGGCATGATGATAGCTTACATTCCCGATTAACATATAGGCATATTCTTATCTAAAAAATCCTTTCGGGCTCCGCCCCAGTGGCTCTGTAATTCCCCATGTTAACCTTATGAGTATTCATATTTAAATGGAATTAAAGAATTTAGTTAGCTGTTTCAACCAAAAAAGTTGGTTCTATGATATGGAAAAGCATTAAAAGGTTATAAGATTTACCAACAGGGTGCAGCACTATATTTTTTTTTGCATTTATGAAAACAGCTAATTTAAACTAAGCAGCAACAAAAAACTGTGATTCGCAATGAGAACTGTCAAAGTAGGATTGTTTACAGTTGTTTTTCATTTCATGAATAATTTGTGATATTTTGCGAATTGTTGATAATTTATTTTTCTCTATTGTTTATATGAAATGGTAGAACATTATGGCTGTGGTAGATGTGTAATACTATAGAATACTGTAAATTTAAAAAAGCAAATTTTATCAAACTGTGTCCTCTCTTATTGCAAACGCAAAGCTTGAGTATAACTGCAATAAGCATTATATTCCAACCCCGTACGAAGGACGGGTACTCTGCTAGTTTATAATAAGGGTTATTGAAACGGACCAATAAATCAACTTTCTTTTAAATCAATCTTTTTGAAAATGTTGATTATATCCCAACTAAGGGGCACTGTAATAAATACCGCCGCCGCAGCAAACCTGGGGACTAAGCGAATTTCCATTTACCTGGCTGGATTTCTACTAAAATATTCCCTGAAAATTAGATTTATTAGTCAGATTTATTTCCTATTTAAATAACATTAATTTTAATGAGTACTGTGCCTAGGTTTTCTGATACAGGGAAGGTATTGAGGGGGTTTTTATTGAAATTATGATAGCTTACAGTGAATTAAAAACAAAATTGCCAAATTTGATCAAAATATATCCATAAACAAGCAAACTACAACAGTTAAAGAATAAGAATAAGAATATCTTTATTGTCATTAAATACAAACAAAAGTACAATAGACAACGTCAAAATAAATACAAACTTTCTATGGATTAGGTCAATTGTGTTGAAAGAAAATAAGTTACAGCAGGAATTGAAAAGGGAAAAAACAATGAACTATATATTAGGTATTTGGTATTCTAAAAATTCTTTTACTAAAAAAAAAACTTCTGTTAAGAAGCCAAACAGCCAATTTATTTTTAAATTTATTAAAGCTAAGCTCTTGAAACGATACAGGTAGCTTATTAAAGAGCTGTATTTGGAGGAATTTGTGGCTATTAGTTGATTTTGATAATCTTACTATCGGAATATCTAGGTGGTTACTTGTTCTAGTATTATAACTGTGAAATTCATTACGTTTTGGGAATGATGAAAGATTTTCTTTAACAAATAGCAAATTTTGAAAAATAAATATACACGGTAGAGTCATTATTCTGTGTTTGCTAAAAAAAGGTTTGCTGGTCGTTCTGCGTGGTATTTCAAAAATTATTCTCAGTGCTTTTTTCTGCCATGAGAAAACCTTTCTGGCTCCAGCGCTATTACCCCACAGAATGTTTCCATACAGAAGATGAGAGTGGAAGAATCTATAATAAGCAGTAATGAGCATACTATCCGAGACGCAACTCTTAAGTCTTCTCAACAAAAAGCAGACTCGGGAGATCGTAGACACAACATGCGTAGTGTGACGTTGCCATGTAAGCTTTGCATCCAAATGTATGCCTAAACAGTTAACAGTTACCTTAAGAATAACACGTAAGTTTTAAATTTAAAGTTTTTTTTATATTATCTCCGTAACCATAAGGGATACAACAATGCTTCAACGTACAAAATTATTTCTTTTTTTAAGCTCTACAAAATGGTCTGGAAAAAGATTGTGAAATTTTATGTTTTTAGAGTAAAAAATTTGAAACACTAATTTTTACCCCATAAACCCCCCCCCCCCCAAAAAAAACCCCCGTTCCCATAGTGCGATCATGCTGGATCGCGAACTTACGAACTTACGAACTCGTGAATAAACGTAGGTTTACACGTTTGTACCAAATTTCATCAAAATCGGATCATTTTTGCTTGAGTTGTCGCGCTAACGGACACACACACATAGTATATACAGGGTGTTTTTTTTTTAAACTTGCATCTTTATTTATGTAAAAACCGCAATAGATAGAAATATGCAGTTGGCGGGAATCATCTATTGACGTAGGGGGCACAATTTTTTTGAATTCAACGTTACATTCACATTCCCCCCCTTTCCCCCCTGCCCCCAACATAATTTTTTTAAATTGCAAGGTACCCCTTGTGACATATCAAATAAAAGAGCATGAAAAAAGAAAATGTTTGATGAAAAAAAATTGAAAATCAGTTCATAAATTTGTGAGATATTCCCCCCCTCCCCCCACCGGAACTTATTTTTTTTTTAAGCAAGGCACCCCTTGTGACATATCAAATAAAAGAGCATGAAAAAAGAAAATTTTTGGCGAAAAATAAAATAAAATCGGCTCATGAATTTGTGAGATAATCCCCCCCCTTTTCCCCCTACCCATAACTTGTTTTTTAATAGCAAGGTACCCGCCCTTGTGACATATCAAATGAAAAATAAATTTCACCAAACATTTTCTTTTCTCATGCTCTTTCATTTGATATGTCACAAGGGGTACCTTGCTATAAAAAAAAAAATTAAGTTCCGGGGAAGGGGGGGGGAATATCTCGCAAATTTATGAACCGATTTTCAATTTTTTTTCATCAAACATTTTCTTTTTTTATGTTCTTTCATTTGATATGTCACAAGGGGTACCTTGCTATTTAAAAAAATTAAGTTGGGGGCAGGGGTGGAAAGGGGGGGAATGTGAATGTAATGTTGAATTCAAAACAATTGGGCCCCCTACGTCAAAAGATGATTACCGAAAACTGCATGTTTTTATCTATTGCGGTTTTTATATAAATAAAGATGCAAGTTTTTAAAAAAACACCCTGTATATATATATATATATATATATATTATTTTCTTGCATGTTTATTCAATATATATATATATATATATATATGTGAATTTGAACGGAAGGTGTTTTTGGCCTATGGGGACCTCAAAACGAAAAAGGAAATCGGTCCCGGGGCTAGGTCTTACCGTGAGACCTAAAGTAATAGCTTATTATGAAAATCCCAAATACTCTCTTGATTGCAACTAATTATTTAGCTAGGAAAATTATGGTGTTTTGCCTCACCATGAAAGCATCTTTAGAATACCAGTGCTATGAATAAAATCATAGCCTCCAAAGTTAAACGAAGGATTGTTTAGTACATTGAATTATATTATAATTAATGGAACTATTAAATTTTAACTTCAAAGATCCACTACTAAACGATTCGTTAATCGTAGTTGATGTTTGAAAATGTATGTTTAAGTTCTCACGTTTAGGCACCAAGGTATGGTTCTCAAAGTATGCTGTTTTATATGTAACCAATACCATTGTGCGATTCCATTTCTCATAAGGTTAACATGGGAAACTCCAGAGCCACTGGGGCGGAGCCGATTGGACGGATCACGAAATTGATGGTGTATAAACCTATTCCATGAAATTCTACACGTATGTACCAAGTTTCGTGGCAATCGGTTCAGCGGTGTATGAGTTTATCACTGCCAAACAAATATATATACAAACATCCTCTTTTATACTAATAGATTATAATAATTAATTTTATTACTCATTTAGATATATATCAAAATTATACTTTCACCTTATTTGCTTACTTGGTTGATATTATTTAAATATTATTTATAGTAATTGTCCTCTTATTAGCTTGGATGAACCTGATCTAATAAAAGACGATCAAATCGATTAACACAATCAAACCATAAAGTCACCTAGGAAAGGCAATTAGAATGAGAACTTAGATTGGATTTCATTCAAACCCTTAAGGATGCATAATATTATCTAAGAAAAGGAAACTTTCATTTGATGTGTTAAAACATTACTGTTTTAATGGCACAGAAGATAGGTTAACTGTAAGAAAGGACCATGAGGTTGTAAATTCGAGTGAACAAAGAAGGGTTTTCATTTCATTTCAAGGTCAACTATATTCAATTAACTACCATTCCAGTAGAAATATGATGATAATAATATCGATGACATTATATCGTCAGTGAAATTTACGCCAATGAATTAAAGAAAAGTCTACGCAAAACAACTTTACTGATATATGAAAACAGAGAACACTGTGTGAATTAATTTAAATATCCTTAACAAATAAAAACGGCATACAACATTTTTAAAGATTATTTAAGTTATTAACCTGTGTTATCTTTAAAGGTGATTTGGCAATTAATAGAGAATATAATGAGTTGTAAATTATGTTGTTTGTTATTTACGCTTGCAAAATATCACATAATTCTCATACTAAATATAATGGACCAAATATATGAACTTTTATAAAGTTAACATTTCTTTACTAAAATGATTAATTTTTTTATCCAAAATAACTAATAGCAACTCCATATTGAATTCTACACTCAAAAAAGGGACGTCTTCGTTAGAAATATAAACTGTTTAGGCGTTTGTAAAGTCTTTAATTTTAGGAGGAAATTTACATTTTATAATTATTATTGCAGAGTTTGTAAATGGTTTCAAATACCTATAAAAATTCAACCTCCAACAATATTTCTTAAAGTTACACATAAAATCAATTTTAAAAATCAATCCTATTTGTCAAAACAGAAACCAAAGTTATGAAGCTAGTGTAAGTCGCAGAAATAACAGAAATAATTGATTAAAAATATTTAACTTATTTTATTAAATAGATTATTGGACTCGAAGCATATTGACTGTAAATGGGCAACTTAATAAAATTATCACTCTTTTAACATACGCTATGACAATCCCACATAATACTGATACGTACAAAAACCCACAAAATGAACAATTACAATATTTAAAAAATCTCCTAACAAATGAGTCGGTTCGAGTTTAAAAAACTTACAGAAAGTCGAGAAGCCAGACAGAAGCACACCCCACGGACACTGAACATGTACTGACGCAACTACGGAATGCTGAGAGCTGCTCAGGAAATCGATACTGGGCGACATCTAGTGGCCGACTCAGCAACCGAGCACGCAGCACGCTGACGCGGGGGCAAAAATATGTATAACTTGTAATGTAAAGAATATACAGGGTGTCCACAATAGATTGGTACAATTTTTTACTTTGGCCATTCTGTTAGATGTCAACTAGGCTACTGTTGTATCTGTGTTGGTCGTTGGTTCTGTGCCTTGCATCAATCACTTTTCAAAGTTTAGTTTCTACGTATGTTTTTAGTGTGTTGTGTTGTCAAGTTTGTTCATCTAAATAGAAACTGTGACCGAAAATAAAACCATAGATAAAACATACTTACTTGTGGTTGTTTAGTCTATGATAAAACAGTTTACTAATAGATTTCGTAAAAGACGTTTTTGGCCAACATACCAACCCCTACCTTACCCCTACCATACCTTCCTCGTTTTCTCGATATCACCCCTTGTTATGTAGGTATTCGTTGAGGTAAATAAATTACATCATATTAAACACAAAAACATGTCAGTCTTCAGTTGATGAACTAAGAGGAACAATTTTGAAGGTTTTTTTTAGGATACCAAGTAAATTCCACTTCCATTTCAATCCATGAATGAAGTTCCATTTCGCCTTATTGTCACCTAATTGACATCGTAATTGTTGCTTTGTTTATCAATTAACTGATAGGGGTTTGTCTGGAATACTGTACGATTTCCTTAATTCTCCCTACCCTACAAGAAGAATTTTTAAGCAATGCCGCCATGAACTCAAGGAAGCCAGTATGTTGGCAACCGCCTTGTCTTTTGCATCTGCTAATCAACAATGTCAATTTTAGGACACTGTATCTACAAAGATTATGAGTAAAACTTATGGTATATAGTCAATGGGAAAACTAAACTTTAGAATGTGGCTGGTACAAACAACAAACAGAACATAGTACGCTGAAAAGTAACACTTTGAAATCGCACCAATCTTTTGTGTTTTGTGGACACCCTGTAATGTCTATAAAATGTATTAATACAAAGCACGGGCACCAGAATTGTGGGACATGTAATATAAAAACTAAACGTTTGATCTACAATATCATAATCTTTGATGTCTAGGAAAACAATCTTTATTTATTGTAGGGCGAACAAAATGTGTGTTTCTAAAACACGTCTGCAATGCTCCATAAACACCAGATCTTAAGTATCTACACTACACGGCTATAAATAAACTAGATGTTCTACTCGTGCTTCGCAACTGGACAAGAATACTTAAGAGAGTGGGCCCCTAAATCTACTTTAAAAAACAGTTATACACACTTACCATGCAAATTATGCAGCCAAATCTCAATCGTACATCTAGCTTATTTGAACGAAAATCTCTTTGCATTAAACGGTGGGACCAAAACTAACTTTATAACCAAGATTAACTCAGACAAAAGTAAACAAATAAACCATAAATAAAAACAAATCCAACAGCTGTAGCATCTCGAATATTCTGTCATTTAAGCCTTGATTTAATACAGCCCTTTAATTGACGGTTGCGACCTTAGGAGAGGGTTTATTGAAAAACTGTTATACTTGGAAATGTGTCACACCAAGGTCTTTTAATTTATTAAATTAAATTAATTAACTTTTGCATTGGTTACCCTAGGAAACCTTAATCAGCACACCTCTATTTGATATAAAAGTACACTTTTTGTTGGTATCCCGATTTTGTCCAGAACACCAAAAAGGGGGTATATTGCGAGTCGCTCAAATATTAAAAGCCAATTAACAAGAACATACTTTTTCCAACAGTTACCTAACAATGTACATGTTCTCTCACTGATTTGAGAAAGCAAAATGGCTAATTCGCTCATCAATGAGACAATGTTATTGTCTCACTCCAGATTTGCAACGTGAAGGCACATTTCTTTACCAATTTATTTGTTTTATGGTAACTGTTGGAAAAACATAATGTGCAACTCGAGTGCAAAGTGCAATTGATCACTAGTTTAACTGCAATAACGATTTAACTGCTGACCTTTAAAATAAAGTGTCACTTAATAGGGATTTGGATTTACATTTTTGAGCTGTCCTAATAATACCCCATGTTGGGGTTCCAGATAAAATTATTTTGTAGTCTTTATTTTGTAAAGTTTTATTCGTACAACCAGTGTTTAAGCATGTCTATAGTCAGTAAGCAAAATAATGGTGATAAGAAATGTATTTTTTTTTGTATTAATTTGTTAGATAAAATAAGATATTACAAACGTACTTTAAGTTTTAAATATTTAACGCTACCACCACTACCACGAGATTTTAATAAGCTCTTATAGGACATATAAATGGATGCATTTCGTTTTACTTTCCCCCATTGTTCAAACTAGTATCTGCAATAAGCGTTAGGGTAATGCACTTCATTGCCTTTTGACGTTCGTTGGAATCTGTTTGCTTGGCTGATTGTTTCGTCTTCACTTCTCTCCATATTTTTAACTTCATTCGTCAAACCTACGTTAGAACAGGAACTAGCAACATTGAAATTTACTTCTAAATCTAAATCACTCGCGATTTCTTCTCCATCCTTCAAATCAATTTGACAGTCAGACCTGTTTGTAATTCTAATCGTGTTCGACTTCTTTTTCTCGCACACGACCAATTTTCTTCTTTTTGTTCTCCAATTACAGCATTTGCATTTACACTGTTTAGCACATTTACAAATTCGACATCGTTTTCTATAAACTTCCTCATGTACTTTATTGATAGTCAAATGCATTGAAAGATCCGAAGGCGAGTTTGTAAGTATGATCCCATTTTCAGTCTGAACCCTAGGGGGATCTGTCAAAATTATAAAATCCTCAGATTTTGATCGCCGAATCAATGTTACTCCCGCATGACCTTTTGGTGGTTCTGGATCATAGGTAAGAGTATATCCTGGCTTTTGACTTTTCAAATTCTCTTGATGGTGGAAATGTTGTTTTCTCAGAGTATGCAAATATTTCGCCTGTTGTTTCGTAACTTGCTGCAAGGGTGGTTTCTGAGTTTTCTCAAGCAATTGCTTATTTTCGTCTTTTTGCTTTTTCAGTGATTGCAAATAATTCTCTGGCTGTCTCAAGAGTATCTGTTCGTAGCCTTCTGGTTGCTCCGATGTAATTTGCAAAGGTGTTTTCGGTTGACTATCCATTGTTTGCTTCCATATTTTATCTTTTTGCTTTTGAGTGGTCTGTAGCTGACCAACTGGTTGTTTCGACGCGTCAGCCCTATAGCCAATTGGCTGTTTAGATGCAGTTTGCATTTGATTGACTCTAGGTTCAGACATTGTTTGTAAGTGGTCCTGTGGCTGCTTTGACAAATACTGCAAGTGCTGCACCGGTTGCTTTTCTAATGTTTGCAAGTGACGAACGCTCTGTTTACTAGCAGACTGCAAGTAATCATTGCGGGTTTTCGTAGTTTTTTGTATATACTCAATGGCGTTTGGATTTTTTCGAGTTTGTAAGTGTTCAACCGGTTGTTGAGTAAGAGTTTGCAAATTATTAACTGGTTCCTTATCGATCATCTGCATTCTATCCATATTTTGTTTACTCAATACTTCTTGGTAGTTCATTAGTTGTTTTGAAAGTGTTTGTAATCGTTGTGATTTTTGCTTTTCAAGTACGTGTTTGTGGCTAATGTCTTGATTGGTTAGTTTTGCCACGCTTGGAACAATATTCGACTCGATATAGTCAAATTGTTGTTGTTTGTCCGCCGTTTTCGTTCTCAGTGGATCGGTACCATCTTCACGAGTTTCTACTTTATCATAGCTGGTATTTTTATCTTTGGTTTTAATGGGCGAAATTTGCGTACCTTTGGATACGTTCTGCTTACTTGTTTCTTTCATAGGCGTCGTATTGGTATATCTTGACAACAACTCCTTCCTTATAGGATCAGTGCCTTTATTAAAAACCACTTTTGATTTATCATTTTCCACAGGAGTTGTGTTGGTTTCCTGATTTACCTTCTTCAATTTGATTGGATCTGTAGATTTGTTAATCATTTTGACTTTTTCATTTACAGAAAGCGGCCTAGCATCAGTTCCGATGGTGCGGTTAACCGATACATCGGTATTTGTATGCTTTGATGTAACTTGTTTCGGCCTTTTCTGCAAATCAACTCCAACTCCAATTTCCCTTGTACGTACTTTGAGCGAGTCTGTACCTACAGCTTTTACTGCTTTTATTATTTCAAAGGTTGAAGTCTCCATGTCCACTGCTGGAACACTCTCAGTGATGGTACCTTGAGAAATTGTCACAACAGAAGATTTTTTTGAAGGAACAGTAATGACTTGTTCACTACTCTCTCTATAGAACTTAAAGTACTTTGGTTTACCCTGTTTTTTCATAGTTACTGGGGACTTGAGGAAAATTGTCTTACTAGATTTAGTTCTTACCAAGGTGGTCCTTTTTTTCCGAGGCTGTTCAAACTCGATGAAGTGATTTTCAGTTGGAACCGGATATACACAACAGTTAGGATAATCTACACACTCCAAGTTGCAATCATTTCTATAATCATAGCAAGAGAAACGAGGATTAGTTGGATAGCAAGTGTCTGGAATTGGCTGACAGTTGATGTTTTCAATAAATGGGGACGGAAAACACAAACTACATTCATCAATGTAACAATTGTCAATTGGATCGGATACAACATCCTGCAATGGTCTTTGCCACATCAAACTACTATCTTCACATTCACTATCATTTTGTATTTCACGCCTGTAAATATTTTCTGGCCCGCGACTCCTTATTGTCCGTCTCACTATACGTCTTCTAGGTCTACTAACTCGTCTTATCTTTGTCCTTTTGCGGTTAGTCCTGCTGGAATCAATACTAAAACGGCTAGGCATTCTTCTAACATAACTCAGACGCTTCCTTTTTGGACTTCTCCTACGTATCATTTGGTGTTTGGGAGAACTTCTGTTTATTCTGAACATATTTCGGTTTCCTCCACTTACCAGACGATGCTCATTTGCAAACTGTGAACGTCGGCTACGTCTAGGTAAACCAGATCCATTGTGATCAGAAAGCGCTTTAAATTCCGTTTGTAACGAATTATCGCTCTCGCCTTTCAATTCGCTTCGATTCGATTCAGTTCCTTTGCTGTTCCTTGAAGAATTATGTTGATTATAATGTCTGTGCTGCAAAACACATTTCCGAACTGGTGAACTACACTGCCCAGAATCCCTACCCGCTCTAGTTCTTTTCCTCCTTCTTTGAACTCTCTTGTTATTTGTCTTCATTTCATTGAACGATTCTTTTTGTAATTTTAATTCATCATTATGTTTGAATGGTTTACATGATTTATCAATAGGTTGATAAACGGTATTATAATTTAGGTATAAACTTTGGTTAATACTCGCCTGCTGAGTGTTTTCGTTTTGTAACTCTTCAAATTGTAAAGTATTATATCCGTTTTGAGAGTGGCTCAGTACTTGATGTTTGTTGTAGTGGTTTGATGAATTGGCTTTGGTATGCATTTTTTGGTATGGTAAATTTTTCTGAGTATATATTTTGTGATTTGGCTTATTATAACATTCATTTACATTGTAAACACTACATTTGGCCCAATTTTGATCCCTGTTCTGGTTGTCATTTCGATTAGGAGTTTTCTTCAAGCAGCATTTATTAATTTGATGAGAGCACTTCTTTGGTGGACAATCTTTGGCTATCATTTGGCCGAACTTTTTATTTGATAGAGTATTTAACCGTGTTCTATAATTTCCATCCACGTTAAAACTTTCTTTGTATTTAAAATCATGTTCACTTTTACCACGATGATGCCTTACATGCTCGTTTTTAACAGCCAAATTCCTTCTTGACATGTAAACTGTTTGTAATAGATAGTTAAGTTTCATTTCTAGTTCACAAATCGAGTATTTAGTTTGAAGTAAAGAATGGTGACTGAATGCATTATACTCCCAGAACAATACATCCTGTTTTAAATCTGTTATTAGTTTCAATAATGATGTTGCTGTGATCTCCAAATACGTTAAGTATGTCGTTGAGTATTCTGGAACCTTCATCGAATAAGAAAACAAATGGTTGGACTTCGACGAAAGCAGACGTTTGAAGTTACAATCAAGTTCACACGCTGAATAGAGTATTTCATTGAAATACTCTGGTACATTTTTGGGTAATTTAACTTCTGGCTTTAGAGAATATAATTTACTTAACACATCTCTGTACTCAGTCATCAAGCACTGAACCGAATTTGAACTACGTATTCTGTTACTTTTTCCATATTGGCAGTGCATTTTCCGTATGAAACTACCTCAGTATTTGTATAGAAACTATATTTTCCACTAGGTTACTTTCTTTATTGATCTATTATTGCCTGTTAATTTGCTACATAACATTCATACATTTGGCATATTGCCAGTGCATCTCCATATAAAATGCCAAGCTTCTGGATAAAACTATATTTTCCACTGGACTACTTATAGCAAACACATCTTGATCGACTCTCTAGCGTGTTTTCACTGACACATAACTTATGTTGTCCACTATATTTTACACCATACGTCAGGGCTTGATTAGGTCAACATTTCTGTAGTCTGTATGTTGAGCATATATAAAAACAGTGTAAAGTTATACATGTAGCTCACTGCACAATGGTGTAGAAATTAAGAAAAATTCACGAAAATTTTGTCTCGGTTTACATTTGATTTTATGTTTATAGGTTATTTCAGTTTCCAAACAGAGTGTTATTATTTCAGCTGGGTTTTTAGCTTTCAAAGTTAGACAGTCGTAGAGGTTAACATTGACTTGTAAGTTCATCTACAGTAAAATGCATGCCTGAAGATGATACCATAGATTAAACAACTGGCTTTAAACATCGGAAGTTGTGTTACCATCATTTTGTAAAATTGAAATACGGTTTCATGTTTCTTTGGTGACATATAAGGACTGCATGTCGACTAAACGTTTTTCCAAGGATTATATTTAATCGATTCATATGTAACCTTATGGTTCAGCTAAAAATCAAGGTATGTTAAATCAAGAGGGCTTTATTTTGTTAATTTGACCTTTTTTTTCTTGTTATTGAATCTGTTTTAACCAAATATTTTTTTAAGGTCGAACATAAAAATTTTAACGTTCTACAGCATGACAACGAACTAGTAATATCATAAGTACGTGTGTTTATATGGTTTAACGTTTGTTTGCATCCATAGTTAATCAGCTGATTATACGAAACGACATAAAAAAAACACTTAGATTCGTTTTGATTATGTTAGAAAATTATAAGTAGGCCTATTACGAGAAGAGATCAACTAAATGTGATTTGTTTCATGAATTGGCTAAACTTTAATTTGATTGGTTTACTATACTTACACGATTTCATCTCACATACAGTGGCTTCCATTACGTTGATGGTTAATACCTTCGCAGCGCGGCTTGGCTTAGGAGAGCCATATTGATCTCATGTGATTTCGTTAGGCTACACGCCACTGGGAAATTGTCCCCGTTCATGCCAGGATACCGTAATAACCCCAGCAACACGACAACATGCCCTCCGCATGACGCAGTCTCTTATTTCATCCGGGTAGTGACGTTCTTACACCGCGCTGTCAAATTTACTTTTGTCTTCTCTGGTGCTGGTGTTGTACTAGTCTTTTGTCGAGCTGAGGACGAATTTTTTTTTTTTTATTTGAATGAACGTGTTCTGGTAAGTTGTTGAAAAGAAAATAAAACTACATGTCTGACACTAGATAGCAATACAACTACTCGCTCAGCGCTGGATGGTTAGCTCACGCTCGGCACTAGACAGGCAATATAGATAGATACACACCCGTCGCTTGATAGGCAATATAGCTACACACCCGGCGCTAGATAGGCAATATAGCTACATGCACAGTGCTAGATAGGCAATATAGCTACACACCCGGCGCTAGATAGGCAATATAGCTACATGCACGGCGCTTGATAGGCAATATAGCTACACACCCGTCGCTAGATAGGCAATATAGCTACACGCACGGCGCTAGATAGGCAATATAGCTACACGCACGGCGCTTGATAGGCAATCACGCACGGCGCTTGATAGGCAATATAGCTACACGCACGGCGCTTGATAGGCAATATAGCTACACGCACGGCGCTAGATAGGCAATATAGCTACACGCACGGCGCTTGATAGGCAATATAGCTACACGCACGGCGCTAGATAGGCAATATAGCTACATGCACGGCGCTTGATAGGCAATATAGCTACACGCACGGCGCTAGATAGGCAATATAGCTACACGCACGGCGCTTGATAGGCAATATAGCTACACGCACGGCGCTAGATAGGCAATATAGCTACATGCACGGCGCTTGAAAGGCAATATAGCTACACGCACGGCGCTAGATAGGCAATATAGCTACACACCCGGCGCTAGATAGGCAATATAGCTACATGCACGGCGCTTGATAGGCAATATAGCTACACGCACGGCGCTAGGTAGGCAATATAGCTACACACCCGGCGCTAGATAGGCAATATAGCTACATCCACGGCGCTTGATAGGCAATATAGCTACACGCACGGCGCTAGGTAGGCAATATAGCTACACGCACGGCGCTTGATAGGCAATATAGCTACATGCACGGCGCTTGATAGGCAATATAGCTACACGCACGGCGCTAGATAGGCAATATAGCTACATGCACGGCGCTTGATAGGCAATATAGCTACATGCACGGCGCTAGATAGGCAATATAGCTACATGCACGGCGCTAGATAGGCAATATAGCTACACACCCGTCGCTAGATAGGCAATATAGCTACACGCACGGCGCTAGATAGGCAATATAGCTACACGCACGGCGCTAGATAGTCAATATAGCTACATGCACGGCGCTTGATAGGCAATATAGCTACACGCACGGCGCTTGATAGGCAATATAGCTACACGCACGGCGCTTGATAGGCAATATAGCTACACGCACGGCGCTTGATAGGCAATATAGCTACACGCACGGCGCTTGATAGGCAATATAGCTACATGCACGGCGCTTGATAGGCAATATAGCTACACGCACGGCGCTAGATAGGCAATATAGCTACACACCCGGCGCTAGATAGGCAATATAGCTACACACCCGGCGCTAGATAGGCAATATAGCTACATGCACGGCGCTTGATAGGCAATATAGCTACATGCACGGCGCTTGATAGGCAATATAGCTACACGCACGGCGCTAGGTAGGCAATATAGCTACACACCCGGCGCTAGATAGGCAATATAGCTACATGCACGGCGCTTGATAGGCAATATAGCTACACGCAGGGCGCTAGGTAGGCAATATAGCTACACGCACGGCGCTTGATAGGCAATATAGCTACATGCACGGCGCTTGATAGGCAATATAGCTACACGCACGGCGCTAGATAGGCAATATAGCTACATGCACGGCGCTTGATAGGCAATATAGCTACATGCACGGCGCTAGATAGGCAATATAGCTACATGCACGGCGCTTGATAGGCAATATAGCTACACGCACGGCGCTAGATAGGCAATATAGCTACACGCACGGCGCTAGATAGGCAATATAGCTACATGCACGGCGCTTGATAGGCAATATAGCTACACGCACGGCGCTAGATAGGCAATATAGCTACACACCCGGCGCTAGATAGGCAATATAGCTACACACCCGTCGCTCTATAGGCAATATAGCTACATGCACGGCGCTTGATAGGCAATATAGCTACACGCACGGCGCTAGGTAGGCAATATAGCTACCCACCCGGCGCTAGATAGGCAATATATCTACACGCACAGCGCTAGGTAGGCAATATAGCTACCCACCCGGCGCTAGATAGGCAATATAGCTACACACCCGTCGCTTGATAGGCAATATAGCCACACGCACGGCGCTAGGTAGGCAATATAGCTACACACCTGGCGCTAGATAGGCTATATAGCTACACACCCGGCGCTAGATAGGCAATATAGCTACATGCATGGTGCTAGATAGACAATATAGCTACATGCACAGTGCTAGATAGGCAATATAGCTACACACCCGGTGCTTGATAGGCAATATAGCTACATGCCTGTTGCTATATAGACAATTTTATTTAGCCAAACGGTCGGCGCTAGGTAGGCAATATAGCTACACACCCGGCGCTAGATAGGCAATATAGCTACACACCCGGCGCTAGATAGGCAATATAGCTACACACCCGGCGCTAAATAGGCAATATAGCTACATGCACGGTGCTAGATAGACAATATAGCTACATGCACAGTGCTAGATAGGCAATATAGCTACACATCCGGTGCTTGATAGGCAATATAGCTACATGCCTGTTTGCTATATAGACAATTTAGCCAAACGGTCGGCGCTAGGTAGGTAATATAGCTACACACCCGGCGCTAGATAGGCAATATAGCTTCACACCCGGCGCTAGATAGGCAATATAGCTACATGCACGGTGCTAGATACGCAATATAGCTACACACCCGGTGCTTGATAGGCAATATAGCTTCACACCCGGCGCTAGATAGGCAATATAGCTACATGCACGGTGCTAGATACGCAATATAGCTACACGCACGGCGCTAGATAGTCAATATAGCTACACACCCGTCGCTAGATAGGCAATATAGCTACATGCACGGCGCTAGATACGCAATATAGCTACACACCCGGCGCTAGATAGGCAATATAGCTACACACCCGTCGCTTGATAGGCAATATAGCCACACGCACGGCGCTAGGTAGGCAATATAGCTACACACCTGGCGCTAGATAGGCTATATAGCTACACACCCGGCGCTAGATAGGCAATATAGCTACATGCATGGTGCTAGATAGACAATATAGCTACATGCACAGTGCGAGATAGGCAATATAGCTACACACCCGGTGCTTGATAGGCAATATAGCTACATGCCTGTTGCTATATAGACAATTTTATTTAGCCAAACGGTCGGCGCTAGGTAGGCAATATAGCTACACACCCGGCGCTAGATAGGCAATATAGCTACACACTCGGCGCTAGATAGGCAATATAGCTACACGCCTGTTGCTAGATAGGCAATATAGCTACACACCCGGTGCTAGATAGGCAATATAGCTACACGCCTGTTGCTAGACAGGCAATATAGCTACACACCCGGCGCTAGGTAGGCAATATAGCTACACACCCGGCGCTTGATAGGCAATATAGCTACACGCCTGTTGCTAGATAGGCAATATAGCTACACACTCGGCGCTAGATAGGCAATATAGCTACACGCCTGTTGCTAGATAGGCAATATAGCTACTGTTCCGTATTCAAGCATCTACGCAACCTAGGTGAATCCAGACTTCATTCATATTTTGTTCTGACCCTTGCCCTGTCACGTGATGTCTGGCAATTCCCCCCATTCCTCATGTACTCTACTCTTCAACCCGGCATCATGTTCTCGCCATTTTCCCTAGTTTTGTATTATAATATTCCCCTACTCTATTTGTGGCATATAAATTGAACTTATATTATCGTATGTTTATCTTATGTATTTATTTGTGACACACCTAACAAAAAAGTGAACTGAATAGTTAAAAACTGTATTCAAACTGTTCTTGGTGCAACTACCGGTCGCGTACGCGAAAGCTGGCCAGCAAACATCAAGTGCGTCAACGGTCTACTAGACATCACTTCAGTAAAAAGGAAGGTACCAAATCACATTTCTTCCTATTTAAAAGTTTATTATTTTGTGCTCACAGTGTGTCTCTAAAGCTGATCTTAACATAATATATCTCGCATCCCTCATTTTTTATACAGTCCACCATATCGAAGTTTACCCCCCATTCGCTGGTCCTTCGAGCCGGACTACATTTGCCAATTAAAATATAATTGATACAGTACAATAATTTATTTCTCAAATGAATGTTTATGATCAGTGTCACATCCCTAACTAGTAATATTTTGTCTTGTGAAACATTATTACGAACAATTTTAATGTCCATTCCTGTTTCATACCAGACAATTATTTTCATGTTCAATTTTGTCACTGCCACCTAAATCACGTCAAGTTAGGCCTACCTAGCTTGTCTTGAAATAAATCAAGCGTAGAACATTTTTAGGATTGAATATTTATTCACATCTCATCCATAAAATTCTTTTAAATAATAAGGTCTCACAATCAATTCAGTCTTATTATTTGGGTTTATAAATAAAATTGCAAAGTTAGTTAGTAGTTATTTCCCTGAAATATTCTATCCCATTGTCCGCCATTTTGTAACAACGTTCTGTCCTTTGCGATACACCTTGGTAGTTGGTAGTTCTCAACTTCGCCAACAGATCGCTCTACGCTACATGGCAACCAATGAACCAATAACCTACAAGATTAGTGAAACGGTGGAACTGAGGACGAACCAATCACTTCACCTGTCTGCTATTAAACTGAAAACTCAACTCATCAAAACTCTGTTTATCTACATCAGCTGTTTGTTTAAATATAACCCGATATTGAATTGAAACATATCAACATAACCTGCAAGTTTGTTTATGTTGTTGAAAAATGAAGACATTATTTATTTAATCAAATACTAATTGAAAAGGGTCCTGAACTGGAGAAAACTGGTAATTATTGTTATTGCTATGCTCTCTTTATTCATTATTGTAAATATTATTGTCAACAGAGATTATTGGTGATAATAACAAATTGATAATTGACTTCACTTTACTATTGAAGTTGAATTGCAAATTGATTTATGCACTTCAGTAGGCCTAGATTTATGAGATCATTATTAATTTAAGATATTGGGCTATTTTATGAAAACTCATCTATTCTTGTTGTGTGTTATTTAATTTGTTTGTTCATGATGAGATTCACTACCCTACAAAGAAAAGCAAAACTTGTTAAAAACAGGTTTCAGAAAATAAATAAATATTTGTCAAACCAACTTCCTCGAACTGAAGGTCAAGAATTGACTCCTGCTAATATACAGCGTTTACACAATTATAATGAGGAGGTCAGAGATCTATTTACTGACTTTAAAACTTTATTTAATAGAGTTGTGACTGATGACCCTGCTTCTGATTGTGATGAGGAGGAATCATTTTCAATGCATGATGAACTTTCTGACTTGTATGTAGCCCTTATAAGTGACATTAAAGTTCTTTTGCCAGTTGAACCTGTTGTAACACCTACTCCACCTCCAGCTTCTCTGCGCCTGCCTAAATTTGAGTTGCCTAAATTTAGTGGTAACTATGAAGAGTGGGTTAGTTTCTATAATATTTTTGAAGCCTCTGTCAATGCGAATAATTCTGTCTCCCCAGTGAATAAGTTTCAGTATTTGCTTAGTGCCCTGAGTGGTGAGCCCTTAGACTTGGTTAAGAGTCTTAATATTACTCCTGAAAACTATGTGGTAGCCCTTCGACTTCTCAAGGATCGCTATGAAAACAAGAGACGTATTGTCACTCAGCTCGTTACAAAAATTCTGGATTTGTCGCCCATTACTAGTGGTTCGCTTAAGAGCTTGCAATCATTTCTCACTGTATATAAGGAAAATACTCAAGCTTTGAAAAACTTAAATCATGACATTACAACTGAAAACACCCTGTTAGTCTTAACACTTTTAAAGAAGATCCCAGCTGATATTAGAAAATCTTTTGAAGACTCTCGCGCCTTAAACAATGAGATCCCTCTTGTTAATGATTTAATGACCTTTCTTGAAATGGAATTCAAGCGTTTAGAAGGTGCTAGTATTTGTTGCAGTTCACCATCTACCTCAAAGTATTCCACTGGCCAAAAGTGTCCTACAAACATAACTAGGCCTAATAAGTTTACACGTGAAAGTAAGCCACATTTCACCAACCATACAAAAACTGCTCTTGTCGCCACAACCAACTCTTGTAGATTTTGTCAAGCTGCAGATCACAACATATACAAGTGTCAAGCTTTCCTAGCTAGAAGTGTGAGTGAAAGATCTGAGTTTATTCGCAAGAATAGGATTTGTACAAACTGCCTCGGTTATCTTCATAACACAATCAACTGCCCCTCAAGTAAAGTGTGTCAGATTTGCTCCAAACATCACCATACTCTATTACATGAGCCCACACGTAGTTCACTTCAGGCACAGTCAAGCTATCAAACTAAGCTGTCTCCTCAAAATAAGACCTACACACCTAATTCATCTTCAAAGAATACAACAACTATTAATCCTACTGCTTCTACAAACGTTAACGCTTTTGTAGGATTGTCTAGTCAACTCAATCCAACTAAAACCACAATCCTTCTTGGTACATGTTTAGTTCATGTCTCTTCACAACATGGTCAACATACTGTACTCCGTGCTGTGCTCGACTCCGCTGCCCAACTTACCCTTATATCAGAGAAAGCTATTCAACTCATCAACGCCCCACGTACTCGACTCCATGATGAAATAAAAGGAATCTCTGGTGCAGTTATTAATTCTAGAGGTATCGTACATGTCAACATGTCTGCGATCAATGGAAATCCTTTGGCTAAAAACCATCCTTGTATGGTTTTGAGTAGTATCACATCACCCCTGCCTCAGATACCAGTTTCACACCAGGTTAAGGAATCTTTGAAACATTTTGTCCTAGCCGATCCCTGTTTCGATCAGCCTGGAGAGATAGATTTACTTATCGGTGCAGACTTATTTGCCCTAACCCTCACAGGCGAACAGCATAGATTAGGACAAAATTTACCTCAAGCTCTTGGAACCATTTTTGGTTTTGTTGTGATGGGCCTCGCTCCTGTAGCCTCTGTAGCAGGAAACTCATCAAACACATTTCCCATCTCACTCTTGACAACTCATGATTTGGATCTTCATAATTCACTTCAAAAATTCTGGACACTAGAAGAACCCCCAATACGGATCAAGGCTCAGACTGAGGAAGATACCCTCTGTTTACAACATTTTGAAAACACCCATAGACGTGATGACTCAGGTCGTTACATAATCGAGCTGCCCAAGAAACCAAATCATTCCCCTCTTGGTGAATCTTGTACCAAAGCTCAATTGAGACTTAGCTCGATGGAAAGGAAATTCTCTAATCAACCCGAGTTACAAAGGCTCTATTCTGAATTTATGGATGACTACATTGAATCAGGTCATATGACTATTTGTAAAGAACCTCCCACCTCTGAATACTATTATTTGCCTCACCACGGTGTCTTCAAGGAGAATCCCCCGAATTCAAAAATACGTGTTGTTTTTGACGGCAGCGCTAAAACTACTAATGGCATATCATTGAACGACATTCTCATGCCTGGTCCCAAACTTCAAAATGATATCAGTGATGTTTTATTGTATTTTAGATGTCATAAAATTGTATTCACCTGTGACATACGTCAAATGTATCGTCAGATCTTGGTTTCTGATAAGGACAAAAGTTATCAAATGATATACTGGCGTGCTAGTCCAGATGATCCACTCCAAACGTACAAACTCAATACAGTTACATATGGGCTTAATTGTTCCCCTTTTATTGCAATCAAAACCTTGCACCAGCTAGTTTTGGACGAAGGTCAACCATACCCACAAGCTTCTGATATCTTGACCAAGTCTATCTTCTATGATGATATTATAGCTGGAGCTGAAGATCTTGATAAAGCTATGTCAGCTCAAAATGAACTGAAAACATTGCTGTCTAAAGGCGGTTTTGAACTCCGTAAGTGGATCAGTAATGCACCCCAACTCTTGGATCAGATTCCAGTCGAACACAAAGAATCACCAGTGGAGTTGACTGATGGTAGTGAGGCCTTCTACAGTGTATTGGGTTTAAGATGGACCCCAGAGACAGACATGCTCTCATACAAAGTAAAGAATGTTGAAGTAGGCCACTTGCTAACCAAGAGAATGATTCTCTCAACAATCGCTAAACTCTATGATCTCCCAGGATTTCTCACACCTGTAATATTTTGGGCTAAAACACTCATTCAATATCTTTGGACCACAGGTCTAAAATGGGATGATCCAATTCAAGATGAGATAAGAACAAAATGGATTTCCTTTTTAGAAGAACTACCCGTGATCCAAAACCTAAGGATCCCACGTTACATCTTTACCTCAACTCATAATCTTGCAGAACTTCATGGTTTCAGCGATGCTTCGGAGAAAGGATATGCTGCAGTAGTCTACCTCCGTGTGATCAACTTATCGAATGATGTTAAAATTAATCTGATAATGGCCAAATCTAAAGTCGCCCCACTAAAAAGAGTATCTCTGCCTCGTCTCGAACTGTGCGGTGCTCACCTACTTGGAAAGCTTCTGCAATACTGTTCAAATCTTCTTTCGTCCCACATTAAGATTGACTCGATGTATGCTTGGTGTGACTCTACCATTGTTCTTACATGGATACGCACTCACCCCTATCGCTTAAAAGTCTATGTGGCCAACCGTGTCTCAGAACTACAAGAATTAATCTCTCCTGAATCATGGCATTACGTCAAGTCCCTCGACAACCCAGCAGATTGTGCAACCCGAGGACTCTCCCCATCTCAACTCTTAAGCCACCAATTGTGGTGGAAGGGACCTGAATGGTTATACTTGTCATCAGATCTTTGGCCAAAGCCCGAATTCAGTTTAATCACTGATCAAGACACTCTTGAAGTCAAACCAAATCCCTTGAATGTCCTAGTTAACGTTGAAAAGTTAGAAAATTACAGATTTGATTTACTTGAAAAATTCTCATGCTTTAGAAAACTTGTAAATGTCACTGCTTATGTTCTACGATTCATCCATAATATTTGTGGGAACGCCCGACTAGCTGGACAACTTAGTTATAAAGAGATCTCTTCTGCTAAAATGAATCTCTTCAAACTCATTCAAATTTCATCTTTCAAGGATGACATCACAGCTCTGAAAAAGGGCACTCAGTGCAGCTTAAGACTGGCTCGGTTATCACCTTACATTGACGATAACGGTTTGGTAAGAGTAGGCGGTAGGTTGAAACATTCAAACCTTACTCAAGATGCCAAATACCCAATCCTGTTACCTAAATCTCATAATGTTGTAAAACTGTTGGTCATGCACTATCATCTCAAATATTTACACGCAGGCCCTCAGTTGCTGCAATCGATCCTCACTCAAGAAGTATGGATATTATCTGCTCGTAGTGTAATCAGATCTGTAATCTTTAAATGTCAAAGATGTTTTAAGTTGAAACCTACAAATCAACCTCCACTTATGGGAGACTTACCCGAAACTCGACTACGGCCTGTAAGACCATTCTATCATACTGGCATGGATTATAGCGGTCACTTTGAAGTGAAAGTACACACCACTAGGAATTCTCAAAAGCTTAAGTCATACCTCTGCCTATTTGTTTGCTTTACCACAAAAGCGGTGCACTTGGAAGTTGTAACTGATCTCTCAGTGGACTCATTCATTGCTGCTCTTAAAAGATTTGTTTCTCGTCGTGGACTTTGTGCTCATCTATACTCTGATTGTGGAACGAACTATGTCGGTGCCTCCAAGCAACTGAATAAGACCTTCCAGAATTTCATTGATGAAAGGAATACTCAAGATGCTCTCACTAACTTCGCCCTCGATCATTCAATTAATTTTCATTTCCAACCACCAGCCGCGCCTCACCAAGGAGGCCTTTGGGAGAGTGCCATAAAGAGCTCAAAGTACCATCTCAAGAGAGTAATTGGAGATCAAATTCTAACACTAATGGAGCTGATAACTCTTGTCACGCAGGTGGAAGCAGTATTGAACTCTCGTCCACTAACAGCTCTATCAGCAGATCCATCTGACATCACAGCACTCACCCCAGGTCATTTTCTCATCGGGACATCTCTTGTTGCAGTACCTGAAGTAAATGTATCCGATATTCCTGACAATCGACTAAAGCATTGGCAAACAGTTCAGGCTCTACATCAACGCTTCTGGAGAAGGTGGCACCAAGAGTATTTGCACCAGCTTCAACAAAGGAAAAAGTGGATAAAGCCAAACAAGAATCTTGAAGTAGGCGATTTAGTCATTATCCATGACCCAAAAACACCACCACTTCTCTGGCCTCTTGGTCGCATTGTGAAGACATCACCTGGAGCAGATGGCATCGTTCGAGTTGTCTCCATCAAGACTTCGAGAGGAATCTTCTGTCGCCCTGCTACCAAGGTGTACCCGCTCCCCTAATCACAAAATATTTCTATTTAATGTCCTATTTCATGTTTATATTTATAATTATCATATTTATCATATCTTATAATTAGGTGTGTCATCATTATCTATTGTGTATATATATCTACATTGTATTACTTGTGCCCATTTATGAGTCAATGAATCAATTTATTAATCTGTTGAACCATGTATGGTTCAAGGCGGGCGGCATGTTCCGTATTCAAGCATCTACGCAACCTAGGTGAATCCAGACTTCATTCATATTTTGTTCTGACCCTTGCCCTGTCACGTGATGTCTGGCAATTCCCCCCATTCCTCATGTACTCTACTCTTCAACCCGGCATCATGTTCTCGCCATTTTCCCTAGTTTTGTATTATAATATTCCCCTACTCTATTTGTGGCATATAAATTGAACTTATATTATCGTATGTTTATCTTATGTATTTATTTGTGACACACCTAACAAAAAAGTGAACTGAATAGTTAAAAACTGTATTCAAACTGTTCTTGGTGCAACTACCGGTCGCGTACGCGAAAGCTGGCCAGCAAACATCAAGTGCGTCAACGGTCTACTAGACATCACTTCAGTAAAAAGGAAGGTACCAAATCACATTTCTTCCTATTTAAAAGTTTATTATTTTGTGCTCACAGTGTGTCTCTAAAGCTGATCTTAACATAATATATCTCGCATCCCTCATTTTTTATACAGTCCACCATATCGAAGTTTACCCCCCAGCTACACACCCGGCGCTAGATAGGCAATATAGCTACACGCCTGTTGCTAGACAGGCAATATAGCTACACACCCGGTGCTTGATAGGCAATATAGCTACATGCCTGTTGCTATATAGACAATTTAGTCAAACGGTCGGCGCTGGGTAGGCAATATAGCTACACACCCGGCGCTAGATAGGCAATTAGCTACATGCACGGTGCTAGATAGACAATATAGCTACATGCACAGTGCTAGATACGCAATATAGCTACACACCCGGTGCTAGATAGGCAATATAGCTACATGCACGGTGCTAGATAGACAATATAGCTACATGCACAGTGCTAGATACGCAGTATAGCTACACACCCGGTGCTTGATAGGCAATATAGCTACATGCCTGTTGCTATATAGACCATTTAGCCAAACGGTCGGCGCTAGGTAGGCAATATAGCTACACACCCGGCGCTAGATAGGCAATATAGCTACACACCCGACGCTAGATAGGCAATATAGCTACACACCCGGCGCTAGATAGGCAATATAGCTACACGCCTGTTGCTAGATAGGCAATATAGCTACACACCCGGCGCTAGGTAGGCAATATAGCTACACACCCGGCGCTTGATAGGCAATATAGCTACACGCCTGTTGCTAGATAGGCAATATAGCTACACACTCGGCGCTAGATAGGCAATATAGCTACACGCCTGTTGCTAGATAGGCAATATAGCTACACACCCGGCGCTAGATAGGCAATATAGCTACACGCCTGTTGCTAGACAGGCAATATAGCTACACACCCGGCGCTAGATCGGCAGTATAGCTACATGCACGGCGCTAGATAGGCAATATAGCTGCATGCACGGTGCTAGATAGACAATATAGCTGCATGCACGGTGCTTGATAGGCAATATAGCTACACACCCGGCGCTAGATAGGCAATATAGCTACACGCCTGTTGCTAGATAGGCAATATAGCTACACACCCGGCGCTAGATCGGCAGTATAGCTACACACCCGGCGCTAGATAGGCAATATAGCTACACGCCTGTTGCTAGATAGGCAATATAGCTACACACCCGGCGCTAGATAGGCAATATAGCTTCACACCCGGTGCTAGATAGGCAATATAGCTACACACACGGCGCTAGATAGGCAATATAGCTGCATGCACGGTGCTAGATAGACAATATAGCTGCATGCACGGTGCTTGATAGGCAATATAGCTACACACCCGGCGCTAGATAGGCAATATAGCTACACGCCTGTTGCTAGATAGGCAATATAGCTACACACCCGGCGCTAGATCGGCAGTATAGCTACACACCCGGCGCTAGATAGGCAATATAGCTACACGCCTGTTGCTAGATAGGCAATATAGCTACACACCCGGCGCTAGATAGGCAATATAGCTACACACCCGGCGCTAGATAGGCAATATAGCTACATGCACAGTGCTAGATAGGCAATATAGCTACACATCCGGTGCTTGATAGGCAATATAGCTACATGCCTGTTGCTATATAGACAATTTAGCCAAACGGTCGGCGCTAGGTAGGCAATATAGCTACACACCCGGCGCTAGGTAGGCAATATAGCTACACACCCGGTGCTAGATAGGCAATATAGCTACACACACGGCGCTAGATAGGCAATATAGCTGCATGCACGGTGCTTGATAGACAATATAGCTGCATGCACGGTGCTAGATAGACAATATAGCTGCATGCACGGTGCTTGATAGGCAATATAGCTACATGCACGGTGCTAGATAGACAATATAGCTGCATGCACGGTGCTTGATAGGCAATATAGCTACATGCACGGTGCTAGATAGACAATATAGCTGCATGCACGGTGCTTGATAGGCAATATAGCTACACCCCCGGTGCTTGATAGGCAATATAGCTACTTGCTTGTTGCTATATAGACAATTTAGCCAAACGGCCGGCGCTAGATAGGCAATATAGCTACACACCCGGCGCTAGAAAAGCAATATAGCTACACACCCAGCGCTAGACAGGCAATATAGCTACATAAAAAACCCTAGGACACGTCCGGTGCTAGATAAACAATTTAGCCATAAGACCTTTACAACCAAATATTTTAGCATTTAAGTTAGACAAAACCGCCTAAGTTCTTAACTAATTGTTCCTATAAAATTATGAACTGAGTGAAGTGAGCAAAGCTCTTTTACTATACTCCTGCTTTTGTTTTCCACAAACTCCTCATGAACGGCTGAAGCGATCCGCATTGAATTTGACACAGTCATAGTACACAACTATGGGAAGGTATAAATCTGAAATGGTAAAAATCAGTTTAAAAGGCATCGGATTTTAAGGCTCTACGGTGAATTTAAATTTTTGGAAATATAAATGGGCTTTACGGGTTTATTGGTTCCAATAAAAGTATTTTCAGATAAGATAAGGAAAACGAAATAGTCGTAACATATGCTAGTCAACGAATCTAAGTAGCACATTTAATAGATGAGTGAACGAAGTGAACGAATCTATGTATCGTGTATAGCGGAGTCGGAGAAAAGTTGTCCGCTTGTCTGTCTGTGTGTGTGTTCGCACCTAAAACTCAAGAACCGTTGCACTTATAGCGTTCAAATTTTGCACAAATAGTTATGACATCAGTGTAAAGACACCATTAAAATTCTAGACGATTCCGCTCAGTAGTAATTATGAAATACTTAAAAAACATTTTTAAATTTGTCCCATAAGAATAACATTAGGAGCTACCTTCTTCTTCTTTTTATTTGTTTACGTTTTGCGACCAGCAATTTTGTTGTCTACTTAAGACATAGAGAACGACTTTTAATCTAAGCTATTTCATTCATGGAGTAAACAGTTTGGCGTCTATGAATATATATCATTATAATTTCACAGCTTTCAGAATAATGTTAATTAAGTTTATTTAATTTCACAACTTTCAGAATAATAAATTGAACTTAACAATATTAGTCGGCAGTTATATACAGTTTATGTTCAGTACTGTATTAAAATTCACCTTTAAATTAAAAGTACAGTATATAGGTATGTATGTTTTTAGAACAAAGCAGCTTTTTACATTAATGCTATGCGAAGGGGGGGGGGAAACAGGACAGGTCCCCGACGTAGAGAGTGGTAAAGGAAGCGGAAAGGTGAGCAGTGAAAAGAAAGGAGTACGGAAACCCTTTATGACTGTTAAATTAACGTATCTGTAATACTTAAATGCTATTGAAAGATAGGGAAACAGGTCTACGATGTAGAAAGTAGTGAAGGAAATAGTGAAGGAAGTAGTCAAGGCGAGCGCTGCGGAGTGTGGGGGGCCTTTATGACAGTTAGAATAATGTATCTGCGATTCTAAAAATGCTATGGGAAGGGAGAGAAAGAGGTCCACGATGTAGGAAGTGGTGAAGGAAGTAGTCAATGTGAGCAGTCCGGAGTCTGGGAAGCCCTTGCGACAATTAGAATAATGTATCTGCAATTCTAAAAATGCTATGGGAAGGGAGGGAAACAGGTCCACGACACTTAGGAAGTGGTGAAGGAAGTAGTCAAGGCGAGCAGTCCGGAGTGTGAGAACCCTTTGTGGCAGTTAGGTTAATGTATCTGCCATAGTAAAATGCTATAGAAAGGGAGGGAAACAGGTCCACGACGTAGGAAGCGGCAAAGGAAGTAGTCAAGGCGAGCAGTCCGGAGTGTAGAAAACCTTTGTGGCAGTTAGATTAATATACCTGCAATACTAAAATGCTATAGGAAGGGAAGGAAACAGGTCCAAGACGTAGGAAGCGGTGAAGGAAGTAGTCAAGGCGAGCAGTCCGGAGTGTAGAAACTCTTTGTGACAGTTAGATTAATATACCTGCAATACTAAAATGCTATAGGAAGGGAGGGAAACAGGTCCACGACGTAGGAAGTGGTAATGGAAGTAGTCGAGGCGAGCATTCTGAAGTGAGGAAACCCTTTGTGACAGTTAGATTAGTGTAACTGCGATTCTAAAATGCTATCATGGGAAGGGAGGAAAACAGGTCCACGACGTAGGAAGTGGTAATGGAAGTAGTCGGGGCGAGCATTCTGGAGTGTAGAAACCCTTTATGACAGTTAGATTAATGTAACTACAATTCTAAAATGCTATGGGAAGGGAGGGAAATAGGTCCACGACGTAGGAAGTGGTAATGGAAGTAGTCGAGGTTAGCATTCCGGAGTGTAGAAACCCTTTGTGATAATTAGAATAATGTACAGTATCTGCAATTCTAAAAATGCTATGGGAAGGGAGGGAAACAGGTCCACGACGTAGAAAGTGGTGAAGGGAGTAGTCGAGGCGAGGAGTCCGGAGTGTGGGAACCCTTTGTGACAGTTGGATTAATGTATCTGCAATAATAAAATGCTATGAGAAGAGAGGGAAACAGGTCCACGACTTAGGAAGTGGTAAAGGAAGTAGTCAAGGTGAACAGTCCAGAGTGTGGGAACTCTTTGTGATTAACTCTTTGTGATGGGAACTCTTTGACAGTTAGATTAATGTATCTGCAATAATACAATTCTATGAGAAGAGAGGGAAACAGGAAATACATTACGTATATTACCAATAACTTTGGTTATTTAATGGACGAGAAGTTAGGATTGTTGTTGACTGAGATTTGGTTTTTTAAGAGGTTGGCAGCCTCTTTTAACCTTGCATTTGCTCGTCCACATAGACTAAGCGCCCGTGCGTGGATCGTTTACAGCAAAGCAAGGGGTGAGCCGGACAGCCGGTACAGGACAAAGGTGAACTGTACTGATAAATATTAGTGGCAGGGACCAGGATCCGATCCCACGACATCGCTGCCTTGGGCCCGAAGTCCGCGTGACGCTACCGACTGAGCCACCGACTCACCATTATTTGCCCCGACTCATGGGTTGATTTGCCCATACAAATAACATTATTGTGTTCACTAGTGACACCGGTAAGTATGCTAGGTGTGGGTGGACTCTTTCATTATTGCGCTCATGTTCACTCATCCCGTTACGCGCAGAATAAGCGTACTACTAGTAATATAAAGAACAAAAGCGGGGGCCACGGGGCGAGCTCTAGTCTTTGTTATCAAAATGCTATTTGCCTTACCTGAAATTCACTCTGGACTATACGAATAAGGGCGCTTAAGAGTATTGAACAGTATAAAATCGGTTACCACCTACGAACACGATTGATTATCGAAAGACAACTCAAATCAGTTTGAAACCATTTTAACAAACTTCATTGATACCAGAATAGAAACTACAGTCGTACAATTTAGTTATAAAGGGGTTTTGTTTAATTCTATGGGTTAGATTACTGAATAAAATGAATTCATAACTTAAGAAACGAGTGAATTTATTAATACGTCATTTTTTTACTAAAGTAAAAGATTTTACATAAAAAAGTTGAACGCTTTCAAAGGCGTTCATGGCGAGATATCTTCCACTTTGCTTTTTTACGACTTGGAGGATCTAACAAACAGTTGTAAGTAGAATGGAGATTGGATAACAATATGATCACTAATATGTATAAGATCTATTTATTTGTACCAATTATTATCCAGCTCCTAACTTTGGTATTAACCAAAGAAATGCTATACTTAGCGGCATAGATCTGCTTTAATTTGACACCGTCTGTTTTCTCACTAGCTGAGGAGGGTTCTTTCTTTTTACTTTTCAGTGACTTTTTCCTTCCACCGATCTTATTCAATTTTGTTTTTATACTACCGTTTTCCTCGTTTTCACTTTTGGTTTTCAGTTGTTTCTTCTCTTTTAAAGAAATATTTGTCGATGTCGGACTTTTAATAATGTTAGTCTCTTGTTTACTAACAATGGGAGGAGCAAACATTACTACTATCTGTCTTGCTTTACCAGCTGGGATGGTAAAATCTTCGTCTGTATTTGTAAGTTTGAACAAAGGTTCTGCATACTCTGCACTGTTTATAGTTACAAATTCTTTAGTCAAACACTGCTCTAACTCTTCACTGGTGCCTGGGAAATCGAACACGCCTTTCCCTTTGTTTGATTTTTTCGAACCTTTCTTCTTTTTAGGACTTGTAGCTTCAGAACCTGGCTCTTCAGTTCCAAGTGAAGGTAAAGATCGGCCAACCTTCACGTAGTCTAGAATAACTTCAAATCTCAAGGGGGCCTCACAGGTATTTGACACCTGAAAATGTTGAATTTTGTTAACTAACTTGCATGTTATTGTGATTATATTCTACATTATCAGCATAAACGTGTTGAATAGTAAGTGTTTTAGTAAGAACTGCTTATTTGCTGTATTTGAGTTCATCTTACTAATTATTTTAACTGGGGTGTTAAAAACAATTATCTATCTATCTATCTATATATTAATAGGCAAGCATGTTTCTTTAAAACCTTTTTTCTCAGCTCGTGTGCATCACAGGGAAAATCTACGCATACCTTTAGAAAGATATTTTCCTGTATAAGTGCAGAGTCCCTTTAAAAATTAAAAAAGGCTCAAATATAAGCACATAAAATTAATTTGAAATTTGGAAAATTTAACATGGGCTTTATGGGTTTTTTTTTAAGAGGTTGGCGGCCTCTTTTAACCTTGCATTTGCCCGTCCACATAGACTAAGCGCCCATGCGTGAATCGTTAACAGCAAAGCAAGGAGTGAGCCGGTACAGTACAAAGGTGAACTGTACTGATAAAATGTTATCGGCAGTGACCAGGATCCGAACCCACGATCGACATCGCTGCCTTGGGCCCGAAGTCCGCGACGCTACCGACTGTAGGCCAGTAAAATTAGATAAAAATAATACATTTTGAGGAATTAATTCCCAGCAAGCTGGAAATCGTTTTAATACCTTCATTTGGTCCCAAATAAGTGTAATCTGGGTTTGCACCGTCCTATGAGGTGAGCTTACATTATGGCAGCAATAAATTAAATTTTAGCACTTTTTTCAGTTTTTTTTCCGAGTAGCTCAAAAACAGTGTGCCGGACGCAAACAACGTCCTTTTCATATCAAAGAGGATTAAATTCTGCGTGAAATGAGTATATAAGTATCCAAATTCGATTAAGTAGTATAACCAAAATATATAGTTTTAAATAATTTTTTTTTCGTTTTAATGCATTTTACATTTTGTGACTTCCTATAACCCCATACTATCTTTGAAAGAAACACACCCATGACTATTTCCTTCTTCGTATGAAGTAAGAGTGGGGAAAGCAGCTGATCAAGCAGTATTCCCAGCTGTTTGCAGTTGTATAGTACAACAATATCATTGCTGAGTGGCTGTCATCAGTTACTTTGGAAGTGATGTTATTATAAGTATTTTAAAAATGATTGAGGGCGTTTACTTCGTTCAAGCAAGTGTTACAACGTAGTGATCATTCTGTTATCTTTATGATATTAAGTAGGTAGTATGTTCAGACATGAACGATCCTGAGTATTTAATATGTTTAATTTTAACCATCCTAGGAGTTGAGCTCATACTATAGCCGCCTATAATAAATAAATTTTAGAAATTGTTTTATTTGTTTGCTTGTAGCTCAGAAATAGTGCACCAGGCAAATACATATATATTCAAATTTGGTACAGTAGCATAGCCAATATCTTTGTTAAGAAATGGATAATTTTTTCATCTTACCACATTTAGCCCTGGCAAGTCGACACCCCATCATACCACTGACCACCATAAGAAAAATTCGATAGAATTAAAGTTGTAGAGTATAATATAACACGTTAAAGGGTATTGCAATTTCATTCATTTTGAAAGACTTAATTTTGCATAAACCTTAAAATCAAGTTCCATGAACTGTCCTCTTGGCTGCACTTCCTCCGTAAATGTGAGGATTTATCTCAAGCTGCGGTGGATTGTCGAAGATACTGTCCTCACATGTTTCTGCTTCTAATGTGTTCGGTATGTTGGATTCTTTGTGTTTATGGTTGGGAGAAACCATGTTCCGTCATCCTCCAACCCCAGTTGAGCGGATCCACTGGTCTATCATACCAGCTCTGTATTTGGTGGTAGACTCGTAGAATGTGTTGGGCGGCGGCTGCATTTGTTAGTGGTAGAGAAGCTATATATAGAAAGTTAACTTTGAAATGGATTTTGAGAACATCTCATAACGGATTTTGTCCAGTGAGGTATTATTGGCGTTATATGAATATAGGGTTGTCACAAACAGTTGACCTGCTAAAATTAGGCCTTCAGGATGAGCATCTGTGTGGTGGAAAACTTTTACAGCCCCCAGGAACGTGTTCTTCTCAAGGAGTTTTATAATCTTCAACTTCCCTTGGCAATAGAATGCAGATAGTATTTCACCCAATGATTGCATATAGGAACCGAAGGTTCTCTTTGATAGGAGAAGAGAAGTTGAAATGCCTGGGAGAGTAGAAAATCTTCTAAGAGGTTATCTTTCCAGATTTCATGAGGTAAAGGTTTGAGGAATTTGGTGCTTTGGCGGTTAATAGGACCAATAGATCTGTGTCTTATCCAATTATTATGACTTTAGCTAAGTTCTCAGCCATTTGAATGGCAGTGTTGATAGTGAGGGATCAGCATCCTCAAGAGCTTGTCTGACTTCAAACCCCTGGAGCACTAATTTCTCACTCAGCATGGAGATAAGCCGTCCTTTGTTGTTGTAGTTAGAGAGAAATTGTTCTTTCAGCATGGTTGCAGTCAACGTGTTAGTGAAAATTACGTTTGCTAAGGATTGCTTGATTATTATTATCATTATTCCTTGTTGTTTCACAGAAGTTGAGGCCTCCACATGTAACAGTCTATCACTGATTAAATACTCAGGATCGTTCATGTCCGAACATGTTAAACACACCACTTAATATCATAAAGATGACAGATCACTACGTTATAACACTTTCTTGAACGAATACAAATATTGGTAAACGCCCTCAATTATTTTTAAAATACTTATAATAACATCACTTCCAAAGTAACTGATGACAGCCACTCAGCAATGATATTGTTGTACTATACAACTGCAAACAGCTGGGAATACTTGATCAGCTGCTTTCCCCACTCTTACTTCATATGAAGAAGGAAATGGTCATGGGTGTGTTTCTTTCAAAGATAGTATGGGGTTCTGAGAAGTGGCAAAATGTAAAATGCAATGAAACGGAAAAATTATATATTTAAAACTTAATATTTTGGCTATACTACTTAACCTAATTTGGATTTTTATATACTCATTTTACGCAGAATTTAACCCTCTTTGATATTAAAAGGACGTTGTTTGCGTCCGACACACGGTTTTAGAGCTACTCGGAAAAAACTGAAAAAAGTGCTAAAATTTTATATATTTTAGGCTGCCATAATGTAAGCTCACCTCATAGGACGGTGCAAACTCAGATTACACTTATTTGGAACCAAATGAAGGTATTAAAACGATTTCCAGCTTGCTGGGAATTAATTCCTCAAAAAATTCTTATTTGACTGGCCTACTGAGCCACCGACTCACTAACCCATGCTAGTGCTATAGTTGGTTGCCATGCTAGTGACGAAATAACAACGAAATATAAACGGAAAATCAAAACAAATGGAAGAAATTCCAATCACATGTTTTATTTTAAGTGTGGGATGAAAATAGAGAAGCCTGAACCTTTACATTCCATCCCCATGTTAAAGTTGTCACCAGTTTTTTTTTTTTTTTTAACTAAATTCGTCGTTGTTGATGTGAGCCACCAACAGACTGCGCTGATCTAAATGACTAAATTTCTGTCGAATACACAATGGTTTTTACCAAGTCAAACTGTTTGAATGAGATATAGCAACTGTTATGACCCATCAACTTTGTCAGCAACAAAAAATAAGGTAGAAAATAAAATGTAAGACATGCTTTCGGTGAATGTCTCACATAACTACATGTCTTATAATAATAAAAAAAAATTGTGACATCTGGTCCATATAGATGGGAAGTCTACCTCAGTATCCAATACTCCAATACGTGTACGTTACATGTTTTTGGTCGAGTTTTCGACCACTGGATGACCACTAGTTATATTAATTCCTTGGAATACAATAAATGCATAATAACGTAAAAATAGCATTATTTTACAGCATTAAATTATGTAATTACATTTAGATCATACACAAACTGACTGTAACTATTATAGTTAGAGTACTTAGATACTTCTTTCAATATTTAAAATTAGTAAAACCTTCGTTTCATTTACCGCAAGGAGAACTATTGTGCTGTTACTGATAATAGCTGAACAATGCTATTTACCTTAAGTGGTTAAAAACTCGATTGAGATTTTGAAGGTTAATTTTTTATATTAGTGCTCTGCGTGTATTTAGAGTATACCTATTTATAGATTTAAAAAAGTGATTTTATGCTTAAATAGCTGAAGATGTCGTATTATGCCTAACTGGTTTTAAAACCTCAATATCTATTTAAAATAACCTTTGCTGAAGGTCTGGTTTTGAATTATTTCTGAAAGACTGTTTGTCAATTAAAATATATAGTCATGTGTTAATTTGTTTTAAAAATGTAAATAAAGTTTAGTTTGTTGTTTTCTTTAGTAAAGAACACAAGCTCAGTTTTATTCTGCTAAATTTAATCTAGCATTTTGTCATTTCTTAATTTAATATCGTCCGTGATATCACTATTAATTGTGAATCACGTACAGTGACGAAGACAAAGATTGATGTTGTTTCTTAGAAAATATTGATACCTAAGATATGAAGTTTGTAAAGATAAAATATAGCTACGGTATAACTATTCCTATAAACCCTTTTTAAATATTTGGATTCCCTGAATCTCTCGTTTCTGATATATAACCCATGTAAATTATGTAAATGCAACATAACTTAGAATTAAGGTACCTATATATCTTCACGACACAAAACAGAAAGCAACATACCAGACAATTATTTATATTAGTGCGCGTTGATACAAATTAAAGGTTAAATACCTGTAGTACTATCAGTGATCCAGGTTTATATCGTGTTGATACACAGGCGATTTTAGTATTCCTTTTAGCTCTACTCCTGTATATCAATACTAAGTTTGGGACTTGTGCAAACAATTATTTTTTGTTGCTATAAACAAGCACAACGCTGAAATAGTACCTCTGATAGTAAAAAAATATGCAAACGTTATTTTACTATAGTCTGTATTATGGAACCCGTCCCCTGACTCTTAGTCTACCTGGAACTGGCCCCGGGCCTTAAAAATTTGGCAAGTCTTTATGAGGACGGAAAGTCAAGAGACAGGTTCCATCGTACCGAATATATGTATGTATGTCTTTCAGAGTTGTACCTATCAGACCAATACATGTTATGTTTACCGATATAGATATCTCAGCCTTTTTCCCAGCCGCTGCTGATACCGTGAACACCTCCTGTTCAGGTTGGAAGGCGAAGCTTGGTAAAACCCCTCGACCTCTGGCCTGGAGATGCAGTACACAGGAACCGCTGAATACTTCTAACGCCTCAACAACCTGGGGCAAGTTAGTATACTTAACAACATGGACTAGATCTTGTTTCGAGAATTTCAATACACAGAGTGTTTCTCTGAAATTAATGTATTCTCTGGTTTTTTGATCCAACAGCTCGAAGTGGGATCTGAGTGTAAACCATGATTACCACAAAGCTATTGCCAAAGGTGATTGTAAGATTTTAATTCAGGACACCAAGAAAATTTCATTTTCTAACAACTAGAACAATAGGTTACCCGAATTAACCTTCTACAAGTATGTATGAACGTTAGCAATATAAATAATTGTTTATTTACCTCGTCGCAATGACTAGGCTGAAACCGTAATGGAACTCTCGAAATGTGCTCTGGTGGAAGTTCTAGCTCGCCGTTTTTCTGAAAAATAAAAAAATCAATGTCCTTCAGTATTTATTTAATTTATTACATTAGCACAATGATAATCGCAACTCACCCAGTAAGGATGTTCCAGGTTTGCAGGACACGTGAAAGGTCCGACTGGATTGAGAGTAGACAAAGTGACAGGAGCGTCAAAGCAGGATAAGTTGATGATCCTGGCTTCCATTGTGCAGGAAGATCCTACCACCACAGGACCAAAGTTCATGCAAGCCGGAGTCTCAAGGAACAAAGTAGGAGCGAGGGTAGAACACTTCACTATACAGCTTAAAGTCTCCAGTCTGTAACATTGCGCTGTCCTGTATAGTAGCTTTTTACGTTCTCGCCTTATAACACCTTATAACATATTATGACGAAAATGAGTGTGTGTCTGTAGGTGTGTGAATGCGTACAAAGCTACAGACCACACCCGTGGTTCAAATTAGATTAAATTTGGTTTGTGTGTACTAACCCACGGTATTTTGAAGTATTTTTTTTATAATAAAATTTGTATTTTTCCATAAAACTCCATAAACATTTAAAAAGTCTGATAAAAAAACTGCTCGTATGCTTTTCGATGATATTTAGTAGTATATTTTCTTTTATAACATAACAATTAGTACAACCCGCAATACTATCAAAATTAATATTAATAAGCTACTCTATTGCGATTTGGGGGATTCTCTATAAAATATCATAGTTACCTGACCTCCACCGCTTATCTATTATAAGGGTTGTTAACAAGCTAACTGAAGTATGTTTCAGATTTCTGATACCGTTTATTTGAAGTAGAAAAGCATATATGATTGGCAACATTATATCTTTCCATTTTATTTGATCTCTAAACAGATATTTCTTAAAAATAAATGGTTACGTCATATAAAACAAATAATATTATCATCGGGCTCGATTAACTTTGATTCTTTGTTTGAAAATAGCAGTTAAGTTTTTTTTACCTACAGTACTTCTTTTAAACCTCTTGATCAAACTGGGACGAAGTAATATCAGCATATTATATCAATATTACTTCAAAAGGACACACATTACTAAGGAAGCTAGCTATTTTATTAGTACTAGTATTTTAGTAGTAGTATAAGAAAAATATCAATCATCTACTCAATTGTAAACCCTTACTTAGAAAAAGACACTTCTCCAATTTTACTTCATTTTGTCTTTGTAAACCGCAAATGAATACGTAAATCAGACAAAAGTAAATGCAAACATGGCAAAGACAAGTTGAATAACCTCAGTAAAATACTTTTACGACTAAAATAGTTATAATGACATAATACCCCAAATTTACGGTACTGGATACAGAACTAGCAGAATATTAATATCAAGTTGTCGGAAATGTGCGTGCTCATCATAAAGTAAATAGTCATGTGGCGTGTGAGGCGGACGTAAAAACAGATTACGTTCGAATGAGATCTTTTGTAACATTGACTTGGTCATAATCAATGCATACCGGTAGGTCATTTTGTAAATGCCAATTTAAGGTACCATATTCCTGTTCTATTATTGGACAACTTCATTGAGATTAGTTTAAGGTGTAACTAGAATTATAAATAATACGTTCCTTCGTTTTTTCGTGAAAACATGCATTATATTCAGGAGGCCTACACAAATAAATGCTCAAATAGTTGCTAATCTACAAGATATTATTGAGAGTAAATAAAATAAACGTCTTATAACAATTAAAACATATATTTACGCTTATATTGTTACTCACAAGATGGTAGATATTTACCGAAAAAAGTCTAAAAAAAGAAGAGAACAAAATGCAACAATTAAAGCGATAAAAATGAAGGACTACCAAGAGGAAAGCTGCCCTTGGGACGACCACGACTTCGCTGGAAGGACCAAGTGGAAAAGGACTTGAGAAGATTGGGGGCAGAGGCTCAATGGATGCAAGACAGAGAGAGATGGCGAGGCATTGTTGGCGAGGCCGAAAACCTTCTGAGGTTTGAGTGGCCTAATAGGTAAGGTAAGGTAAGTAACAGTATAAGCGTAAATATATGTTTTAAGAGTTATAAGACGTTTCTTTTATTTACTTTCCGTAAATTTAATAACACGTGCAATGCTGATCAAGAAGTTATTTATGATATTACTGAAATCCCTCTTGCAATCAAAATTTTTATTTTTTCATCAGACCGTGTTAATAACTTATTTTATTTGATAAGCCGGTGGCTCAGTCGGTAGTGCCACAAACTACGAGCCCAAAGCAGCGATGTCGTGGGTTTATATCCTGGAGCTGGAACCTGCCACTACTTTTTTATCAGTACAGTTCACCCTTGTGCAGTACCGGCTCCCCTTGCTTTGCTGGATAGTTCCACACACATAGTGCGTGGAACAAGCAACATTACCTAGTAATCTTTCACTTCCGGAGACCAGCACCATACTTTGGGAATCGACTAAATACATGAAAAAGAGTGAAAATCAGCCGGGAGGCAAGCTTTAAAATAGTTAGGTCACGGGCAGTGACGTCATCAAAATGGCCGCTCAGCCAATAACAATAATGTCGCATATCTCGTAAACCGCGTAACCGATTTTGACGTATGACATCTTATTTGAAAGGTCTAATCATTATCTATAAAAAAGGTTATTACACCTTTAGCGGTTAAACCAACGGTTTCTTTGTATTTTAGAGAATATTAATTTTTTACACCCCACAAAATGGATTTTTGCATTTATCATTTGGAAAAATTAAAATAATCAAAATTTACTTTCCACCGTTGAATCCAGCGTTGAAAGATGAACAATTTAGTATCTTGAAACATCACTCTATGTATATTGGTTACCGAGATATTGTAAGTAGTAAACACAGAACACTCTGTCCCCCATGTTATCCTTATGGAAAAAATAACATTCTATATCTCAGTTATTTTTTAACGTATCTTAATACAACTTGGTATGTGATTTCACCTAATTGAGCTACTTGATAATGACTATAAAATATTTATATTTTACATTCACACGACAGCAAACCTACATACTCATTTCCCATGTTATTCGTATCGCGAATTTTTATGCATGATTATTTATGAACATGTGTTGACAAAACTTGACGTTGAGCTTAATTTTAATTAATTATCTAAGCATTTGAAATTCACTTAGTATGCAGGTCTACTGCAACGGTGGTTTTATAAATATTAGTAATTGTATTTTGGGAAATATTTTTTTCCTGGGTTGGTCAGGCTGATAACCGATAAGATATCTGATAGCAATTTGTCGCAATTGTTGAATAAGAAACGTGATAAAATCCTTATTAACGTGTTGTTGTTGTTCTTTTGAGTTTACATTTTTCTAATATTTTTCATATAGGGTTTGACGTCTTTTGTGCTTATTAAAACATAGTTATTGATTGTTTAGATGTTTAAAGTGGTTACCTGAAGAATATAATATTCATAGTAATTTTATTTTTGGGTACAAATCTTTTGGGCTTTTCATAACTTAGTTATGAGTTGTTTTTATGTGGCTACCCTACCTGAAGAATAGCGCATTTCAGGCTTTGGACTGTGGATTTCTCAATTAAACTTAATATTTCATATCATTAGACTGTTTATTAATCTTTGTATTTAACTGAAGAATAGTATGAAATACGGCTTGGCGTCTCTGTTATTTCCCTTTAACAAATTAAAAAATTATAATACGTGAAGCCGTTTTTGTTAACACTACTACTCCCTTATTTGTGGGCCAATTTCAACGTTTGAGGTGTCAAAAGATTTGTCTCAATTTCTAAGAAAAAACCCACGCCTTGATATTATATGCTGGAATGAGAATCTCCCCCAGACAAATTCCGAAAATAATTCAGACGGAGGAACGAACTATTTCAAGACAAGATTAAGTTGCACTCCATTTGATATGAAATCCACTTGCAAAATACTAAAAACTTGCATACTCAGGGAATTTCAAATACTTCGATAATTAATTAAAATTACGCTTAACGTCAAGTTTTGACAGCATATGTTGTAATGAAGTGTTTAAGAAGGTCAAGGTTGGGTGATTTAATATGGGCTAAAACACCAAAGCACCGAGGAATGGTGCTCAGTGACCCGAGGGAAAAGTACTGAGGGGAAGTGATTAGGGACAAGTGCCCAATACTTTCGGCTGGGGACGGATACTGGGTACTTACCCCCACTCTCCAAGCATCTTACGGGTTACGACCCTATATAAGGAGCATTCTTTGGGGACTTCGACATGTTGGGCCTCCGGGCCCGACCCCGTCGGTAGGGGCCACCGGTGAGGTATGCACTAGAAGCTTGTTGAGCCCCAGCACCCCCGCACTAGAGGCGTGCTGAGCCCCAGCACCCCCGCACTAGAGGCGTGCTGAGCCCGGTACACCCCAGTACTAGAGGCGGGCTGAGCCCCAGCACCCCCGCACTAGAGGCGTGCTGAGCCCGGTACACCCCAGTACTAGAGGCGTCCTGAGCCCGGTACACCCCAGTACTAGAAGTGTGTTGAGCCCCATCACCCCCGCACTAGAGGCGTGCTGAGCCCTGGAACCCCAGTACTAGAGGCGGGCTGAGCCCTGACACCCCAGTACTAGAGGCGTGTTGAGCTCGGTGCTTTCCGTCCCTGTACTCGACGCGTGTTGAGTTCGGTACATCCTGCACTAGAGGCGTCCTGAGCCCGGTACACCCCAGTACTAGAGGCGTCCTGAGCCCGGTACACCCCAGTACTAGAAGTGTGTTGAGCCCCATCACCCCCGCACTAGAGGCGTGCTGAGCCCTGGAACCCCAGTACTAGAGGCGGGCTGAGCCCTGACACCCCAGTACTAGAGGCGTGTTGGGCTCGGTGCTTTCCGTCCCTGTACTCGACGCGTGTTGAGTTCGGTACATCCTGCACTAGAGGCGTCTTGAGCCCGGTGCAGCTGTTTGGCGTTTTGAGCCCCGGCATCTGTTTTATTTTAGTTTAAGTCCCCGGTGGCCATAAAAGCTGCCTCCCGGGACCATGGATCCGTCTGGAGGGGGATGAAGAGGCACACCTCCACTATTTAAGAAGAGAAAGAGTTGTCTGGGAGAGATGGCAGTCTGCATCTGCCAACGGAACGGGCAAAACCAACTGTAGCTGCTGCGTTTGGGATAGTAACCCACTCAGCATTTTCCGAGACGGAGCCAGTTGGAGGACTACAGGAGCCGTGTCGATAGGACTTCTGTGAGTCGCTACGACGGGCCAGCGTCAGGAAGGAGAACCAACGTGGGGAACCCAGGACAGCAAAACAGGACAGAGGGGTCTCGAGCCGATCAACCAAGAGGTCAAGGGACTGCCTAATAGATTGCGCTGGTCTATGGGGTTTCGAAGTAGAAGTCATTTGTCAATAGCTTTTGTAAACAGTTCTGAGGATAATAATTCCTACAAGTGTTCAGTAAATCTGAGTCCTGAAAACACCCGAAAAGGTCTAAAGCTGTAAAGTAAGGAAAAGCTGAGAAAGTACAGTACAATGTTCATAAATAATCATGCATAAATATTCGCCATATGAATAATATGGGAAATGAGTATGTAGGTTTGCTGCCATGTAAATGTAAAATATAAATATTTTATAGTCATTATCAAGTAGCTCAACTAGGTTAAACCACATACCAAGTTGTATAAAGATACGTTAAAAAATAACTGAGATATAGAATGTTATTTTTCCAATAAGGATAACATGGGGGACAGAGTGTTCTGTGTTTACTACTTACAATATCTCGGTAACCAATATACATAGAGTGATGTTTCAAGATACTAAATTGTTCATCTTTTAAAGCTGGATTCAACGGTGGAAAGTAAGTTTTGATTAATTTAATTTTTCCTAATGATAAATGCAAAAATCCATTTTGTGGGGCGTAAAAAATTAATATTCTCTAAAATACAAAGATACCGTTGGTTTAACCGCTAAAGGTGTAATAACCTTTTTAAATAAATTAAATAAGATGTCATACGTCAAAATCGGTTACGCGGTTTACGAGATATGCGACATTATTGTTATTGGCTGAGCGGCCATTTTGATGACGTCACTGCCCGTGACCTAATTATTTTAAAGCTTGCCTCCCGGCTGATTTTCACTCTTTTTCATGTATTTAGTCGATTCCCAAAGTATGGTGCTGGTCTCCGGAAGTGAAAGATTTTTACACTTGTTCCACGCACTAACAGGCGTCTGTGGCCCATGAGGTCGGGCAAAATAATATGCAAGGTAAAATATGCCGCCAACCTCCTTTTAACAAAATAAAATGTATATTGACGGTTTATTATAGGACGTTATTTAAAACATGATTAACTGGAAACTTCCAATTAATTTAAAACATCTATTTTGTTAGTAGAACGAAAAACTCATGAGGGATTCGAAGGGTAGACTAAAATGTTTATATACATTATTTTGTATCCTCTCAAGTTATCCTGCGACCATTTACTAATTCAAATCATTGTCTAGTACTTATATTTACTAATACTAAATGCATGAAGTTTAATATTCACCTGTTAATATCTCCAATACAAGTTACCAAGAAACACTGTAACGTTAAATTCTTCTCACGAGGCTCAAAATATTTCAACATTGTCATTTTAGCATTTCTAAAGTCTTCCTCTGTTAAAACTATTTCTGCAGGATCTATCACAATATCAGGAAGAGGTCCTGAGGACTTTTTATTTAATTTAAAACTTTTTCCAGAAGTTTTGGTTTTTTTAGTCTTAACGCTAAACACAGATCCTTTGGATTTTTTATTTTGCCCCTTCTTGTTTCCTCCCTTATTAGTCTTAGATTTGACAGTAGCAATATCACTATTTTTGCCTGTCCTTATATTTATGTTGCGACCTTTTCCTTTCGGTTGTTTATTTCCCTGGAATAAAAACACAAGAGTTTATAATTAAATTACAACGTTAATTTGCAACCACAGTAAATATAAAGCTTTTGTAGTGTTAAAAAATAGTCCACCTTAAAGCTTATTTACTTTTGCTTTAAACATTCACTCTTGCAAACTGTAATACAAATCATTAAAATACTTCAAGCTAGATATTTAAAACTCATTTGCCAAATAACTAAAGTTGGTTTTACATAGTAATGGATTTAGATATGGTGTAGATTCAGTTCAAACTCATCTCTACTCTTACCTTCGCTTCATAGTACTTATTCAACATATCTTGCATCTTTTGCCACTTGAGAGTATCAACCTTCATCTCCAAAGCCTTGCTGTATACTTCATTGTCACCCAGACTCGGAGAGTATATTAAACTTATTTTTAAGGCCTGTAATTTAAAATCATCATGTAGTTAAATGTAACATTAATAACTCTTTGGCATTCCACAGTGGAGGTTTGTTTCAAACTTGATAATTAATGTATTAATTTGTTCTTAAGTATTAGATATTTAATATTAAGTATTATACATTTGCTATATAATGCAAGATTTTTAATGCGTAAATCTCCATTCTTATACATATTATTGATTCAAACATGACTTTTGTTTCATGAATATTAATTAAAGGGTGCGCCTAAAAAACCTGACGGTTTCTGTTTTGTAATAAGTCAGCTGTTATACTAGCTAGAGACCTCATTGTTGTAGTGAACGATTGCTTATGTTATGCCATTTTTAGGTGATGTTTGGTAAAACATCACGTCGTCAAAAGAAAGTTACTGTCTAGTGTGGTGCAGTGTGGTGTGGCACTGTTTCGAGTCATCGGACCATATGTTTTTGAGGACGAAAGGGGGAACACACACCCCCCCCCCCCCCGTCACTGTGAACTCGGAACGCTATGTGGAAATGCTGAGGGGGTTTTTGGTTCCACAACTGCGGATGTTATGAGGGATAGACATGACTAACACGTGGTTTCAACAGGACGGCGCAACTTGTCATACAGCCAATTATTCAATGTCAGTTTTACTCTTTGCCGGTAAAGTGATCTCTTGGTTCGGTGATGTGCTGTGGTCAGCTCGATCCCCAGACTTAATTTTGTGTGACTGTTGGCTGTGGGGATACTTAAAAAGCAAAATGTTTGTTTCGAAATTTCAAACCATCCCTGAACTCAAGCAGTGTATCAGGGAAGAGATTGCTTCTATTCATCAGGCGAAGGTGCCTGCAAATATACAAAGAAAATAGGAAGCCTGTGTTTAGGAGAATGCGGTATAATCTGAGTGATATAATTTTTCATAAATGAAAATGGCATAGTAGTGTGTACAATATAACTTTATTTAATACATGAAATTGTAGTTTTTTCTTGAGTTATTTAGTATTAAAAACCGTCAGGTTATTTTGGCGCACCCTTCACAGAGACGAAATTATTTTTATTTATGCAGATTTACTGCCACTCAATATAAACTGCTACACAATTATGATCCACACAGGTCAACTATTAAGTAGGTACTAACAATTTAACACGTTCACTGCTAAAGGAAATTATAAAATCGAATCGTATTGCTAAAAAACTTTATTGTTGTAGAACATTCCTTTTTGTGTCCTTATAGAATAGAATAGAATGTTTGTTTATTTTCTCTTTCAGATCGGATACATATAATACACAGGTCACAATTATTGCACAACAAATTCACATTAATAAAAAGATACAAAACAAATGAAGTTGATTACGACTATAAAGAATAATTATGCTATTTTTAGTCCGTTGATCTCACCAGGCTGACATATGACAAATTCAGAAAACAAAAATAAATCATCTTAAACATGAAAAGAACATCTGCTATGTACAATAAGCGTGACCTACAAATTTTAACGTAGAGAAAATAAATAGGGCCTCTATAGGCAAAGCCTGTAGTTGAGGTTCCGTTAATTATAAATTTTACATAAACAAAGAGCGTTCAGAAAGATATAAATAAGATTTGAAATTAAAAACACAATGGTCTTAAACAATTTAAAAGAAAATAAGTAAGAAGAAAAATTATAATTTGAAACACTTGCCAAATAGTCATGAATGTTATCTTGTTATCTTGTTGGTCTGATAACTCTAACGATGCACTGCACTATCACCACCAGGCGGCTGCTAGCCCCAACCCAAGGGCCGTCATAGCTCACTACATACAATGTATAGACCCTGAGTGGCATAGCCCGCCAAAGTGCGCCCTTATAATTAATTAATCCTATATATGTATATAATAAAAAAGAAAAACAATTCTAAAGCAACACTATTTACTGTAATAATGAAAATAATTCGTCAATTTCTTCTTGCTGTGAAAGCCATTTCTTAACTTTACTTAAAAACATCTTTTTGTTTTCTACTATCTTCTTTATATTGAAAGGCAATTTATCGAAAAATTTTGGTGCAATAAATCTGAACGTTTTAATATAAAATGTATTGTTGGGTTTAGAAACCAGAAACTGGTTAGGATTTCTAAGTTTGAGTATGTATTCATTTTCAATTTTGGGAATGGTCTTATAAACTGTACAAAAAAGATTTAAAGTTTTATAAACATACAGGTACTTTAATGGAAAAATTTTGTATTGGATAAAAAGAGGTCTTGAAGGGTCAAATCTGGTTTTATATGAGATTAATCTTAACGCATGTTTTTGTTGAAAATATAATGGTTTTGTATATGACTCATATGTATTACCCCAGAAAGCTATGCCATATTCAAGCCTACTTTGTATTACAGCATAATACAGCATGCGCAAAACTTGACAGTTACTAAGACTTCTTAAAAAGTAAAAATATCTAATCGAATTGTTAATTTTGTCCTTAAGCTTTTTTACATGAATTTTCCAACCAAGTTCTTCATCTACATGAAGACCCAAATACTTAATACAACTGGTTTGATGAACAGTGGCACATTCAAACATACAGGTTGAATGATTACTCAAGCAGAGTGTACATTTAAATTTGACAGGGTCTGGAAATGTAATTGGTTTCTTGAGGCTAAAATTTATGTATTTGGTTTTCTCAGCACTCAGCACCAAACGATTAACAGTGAACCACCATTTCAATAACTCAAGATCTCTGTCCATTGCCTTCTGAACAGACTGCCAGTTACTTTCAGAGTAGCACAATGCTGTGTCATCAGCAAATGAGGTTAAACTACCATGAAATTTACCCTCACACAGGTCATTAATATATATGATGAATAAAATTGCCCCCAATACAGATCCCTGGGGTACACCACTTTTAATAGTTCCCATATCACTTATGATTGAATTAATTTTGACACACTGTTTCCTGTCTGAGAGATAGCTTTTAAACCATTCATGGGCAACACCTCTAATTCCAATATTGAACAGCTTATTCAACAGCAGTGTGTGGTCGACTGTGTCAAACGCTTTTTTTATATCAAGAAAAAGCCCACTAACCTTTTTACCCTCATTCACACCTTCATTAACCCCCATCATAAAATTTAACAAAGCATGTTCAGTGTTCATGGCAGTTCTGAATCCAAATTGATTCTTGCTAAAAAATTTTGTTTGATCTAAAAATGATAGTAATTTGTTCTTCATGATCTTTTCATATATCTTAGAAAAACAAGACAACAGAGATATCGGACGATAATTACTAGATTTTGTCTTCAGCCCACTCTTAAAAATTGGTATTACTACTGCATTTTTTAGTCTTGAAGGAAAAACACCAGTTGTTAAACTTAAATTAATTAAAAATAAGAGAACATTCTCAATTTCTGGTAAAATTTCCTTAATTAAACTTGTATTTATGCCATCAATTCCAGGAGATGTATTATTTTTTAAGCTTCTTATTACTGTATTAAGATCTGCTGGCAAAACAGGGCCAATAAAAATTGTTTTGACTTGAAATGATTGGGAAAAACTGTTTTTGTATTCCAGGGAAAGAAGATTTCCAACAAAATTAAGATCATTCATTTTTAGATTTTTAACAATATCTAAAAAATACCTATTAAATTCATTTGCCACTGCTAATGAATCTTCAATCAAAATATTATTTTCTTCTAATCTAAGAACTTCATATTTTTTCTTGGACTGACCAGTCAGCTCATTCAATAGTTTCCAAGTTTTCTTGGAATTACCACTACAGCTTTCAAAACTTTTTTTGTAGAAATCGTCTTTCAATTTTTTAATTTCATTATGAAGGGCATTTCTATATTTCTTGTAGTATTTTTTTAGATTCTCATTGTTTGGATGGCGCTTCATAAGCTTAAAAATATGATTTCTTTTCTTGATTTTTAAGCATATAAAATCGTTCATCCAAGGTTTTATTTTACTGGAAACTTGTTTGTTACAATTTACTATTTCTTTACTTCGCTCTATAAAACCTTGTAACAAATGAAAAAAATTGTCAAACGCAATTGAAGCATCTGTAGCTTCATATACACTAGTCCAATCGGCTTCAGCTAACACCTGTCTCAGTCTCAAGTAGTCCGTGTGCCACCGTTGCAGGGGGGCGGGAGGGGGACCTCCATTGTCCTTCCCCGCAACGCTGACCACGACTCTTATCAGACAATGATCGCTGATATCAGCTTGGACGACTGTTGCTTCTACCAATACTTTGATCTTTTCCTTAACTCTGACAAAAACATGATCTATACATGTTTCAGATTGTTCTGTGATTCGTGTTGGCTCATTTATTAGACTCTCAAAACCATTACTTGCTAAAATTGTTTTATACGTATCAGTGTTAATGCAATTATCGAGTAAATTAATATTTAAATCCCCTACCAAAAAAAAGTTATTAAATGACCTAAACAAATTTTCTTTATTGCTTAAAATAAATCTAAATTCATTATTAAACAATTCAATAGGAATAAAACTGAATCTATAAACAGCTAAAATATAAAATTGTTGTTCAAAAGCTTTAAAAGAAACAAGCACAGTATCAGACGTTTGTGATTCAAATTGAAGATTATTAATATCCACTAATGAATCTTTTAAATATACAACAATTCCTCCAGCACGATAATCATCACTACATTTTGCATACATTTTATAATTTGATATTTCATAGAGACTAATTTCATTTGAATTTATCCAAATTTCTGATAAAACAATTACCTCTGGGAAATGTGTGTAGCTCGATAATTCCGCAATAAAAAAGTCAAAGTTTTTCCTGAGACTCCTAATGTTTTGATGAATAATTACAATTGTACTATTTGAAATTATTTCTTAAAAGTATATGACATTTAAATAATAAAACAATAAAACTAAGACTAATTATAAATTTATAAAATCCTACAGGCATAGACATAAGACATTGTTATATACATTTTGTATATAACAAATTGACCAGTTTTGCATAAAAGAACTGTGAAAAGTGCATTTAGTCAATTACAAAAGTATTTAACAATAATATCTATGAATGGAAGTGATAAGGAGTACTTTAAACAATTTTTTCTAAGTCAGCCTGGCAAGTCACCTGAATAACAGTCGATCCGTCGTCCCTGCGCAGAAATATTTTCCCGCCACGAACCCATAGGTGTCGAAAGTTCTTATCTTTCCTCACTTGCCTCGCCGCCCCTAGAAGTCGCCGCCTCGCCGGTGTCAGAGCTTCGTTGACGTACACTGCCTGGTCCATTGGCATATCCATGTGTCTTGTAGAGAGATTCCTCTTCACACGTCGTTTTCTTAGGAACTCCTCTTTGTCCAGTCGCCGCACAAACTTGACGATGATACCAGGTGGAGCGTTGTTCGGCCCCGGTTTGTTGCCCAAACGATGACAAGCGTCAATCATAGATTCCTTCACCTCAATATCCAGGGCTCGGCCTACTGCCTTCACAACTCCTATGACATCCTCGTTAGGCTGTTGCGGGACACCGTGTATTTCAACTGCATTAAGCCTAGAGTATTGTTCCATTTCATCAACACGCTTTTCAAGTTCAATAACTTTTTTATTTAGTAGTTGATTCTCTGCGACCAGCGTATCAATAGTTTTCAAACATCTATCCAATGAGATCTTCTGTTCTTTAACATATTTAGTGTTTTCATCAATTTTGTCACTCAAGAGTTCATTAGACTTATTTACGTTTTGTTCAATCAACTTTTGATTCTCACCTATCTCTATGATTTTTTCCATAACGTCCTCAAGAGAAAGCTTACCCTCTTGCACGTCAGATTCAAATCGTAGACTCTTCCTTCTTGTATCTCCACACGGTTGACACCTCCAAACCATTCCTTCGGACGTGATACAGTCTACATCGGCCTTGCTCATCTTCAGACAGCTTCCGTGGAACTCCCTCTCACAATCACAACACTGTAGCTTAATCACGTTCGCTTTTATCACTTTTAAGCATATATTACAGTTAACCATGTTAAAAAATCTAAAAAGAAACCACGTGTAAATAAAACTCCGCCAATATCTCACAAGAAACACGTCATAGACGAGTGACTGGCACGTGTTTCGCGAAATTAAAACTCCGCCAAACTCAAGAGACCGGAACACTATCGCTGAGGTCCTTCTTATCTGAGCGCTCGCTCATCACTGTGTGTTATTGAAATACAATATTATATAATACGATCGGAAGTGAATATGACGTCAAAAAGTGACGTCATAATAATGGGTCAGTACTGACCCATCAGGAGCCAGAGTCAGAAAAAAATGGAAATGCCACTGAATACATTATATATGTCACTAAAAATATATGTAGTCATTATGATAAAATAACCAACATAAAATAGTATATCAATTGATTGGAATTGATTATGACTTCATAATGTGACGTCATATACATGGGTCAGTGCTGACCCATCAAGAACCGGAGTATACAAAATTTAAATATTAAACAAAAATGAGAGATATAAAAGATTTGAAATGTTAATATTATTGAAATAAAATAATTAAAAAATTAATTGAAATTGAATATGACGTCACAAAGCACAAAAAAGTAGCAAAGCGAGGGGCGTTCACAGTAAAGCAGCGGCTACACTTACCCGATTCGGTCCGGTTCGGTCCGGTCCTCCAAAACGCGGAACAATGCTTCCCATGTTTTTAAATGGAGGCGGCTACACTTACCCGATTCGGTCCGGTACGGTCCGGTTCGGCGCGGAACAATCGTCCAGGGAGCATTCATCCGCATTTTGGCGGAAGCATTCGGGGCGGACCGGACAGAATCGGGCAAGTGTAGCCACCTACTCCCGAAATTCGGATGAGGATCGGGGGGTTCCGTGAGCGCTCGGCTATGAAAGTGATGAAATAAATTAGGAAAATAGTTTTTTGTAGGACATAGGCCTAAGAATTTAGGCAATAATAATCATATATTGCCTCGATCATGGAAGACGATAATTATGTCTACACGAACGCGGAAAATAGTCAGAATTTTGTCGCAATATCGGGAGACGATTACAATGTCTACACGGCCACGACGGATTATAGGAAGTTTACCGCGATTGCATGCAAATACAACCACCATTTTTTTTATTTATAATTTTTTTGGCACCCCCCAAAAAAGCCAATTGCCTCGCGCCCTAGGCACGTGCCTATTCGTAAATCGGTCCTAGCTAAACACCTTCTGTATTGCTGTACTTGTGCTCCATGCTCGTGTGTGTCCTCCAAAATATTTTACAAGTGTAGCTACCTCTTCCGGCCGGACCGAAACGATTCGTACAAGTGTAGCCACCCCTCACAAATTCGTGCCGGACCGAACCGAACCGGACCGGACCGAATCGGGCAAGTGTAGCCGCTGCTTAATGTGGGTTAGTACCGACCCAGCCGCCACGGCGGGAGCGAGACGCGGGAACCAACTCAATGGTGAACAAAGCAAGTCACACACTACACTACGTGGTGTAGGTCCACCTTCAACTGACGCTAGGCTAGCACTGAGCAACATATTGATTCACTGTAGTGTGGGTTAGTACTGACCCGGCAGCATGAGTGATCCGATCGCCGTGGGTCAGTACTGACCCACCCGCAGCGAACGTGTTTTAATAGTTATACAGGGTGTCCCGTAACTCTCTGGACATATATATATATAGCGTTATTGCTTAGGTCAAGACAAACACATTTCACCATAGGAACATGGGTCTGTGGTGCCTAGTTTTCCGACTGTCTGTATTTATGTTTTTACAAAAATATTAATAACTCCTAAATGGTTTGAGATACCACGTTGAGATTTTGCAAAAATGTTTATATTATTAAGACCTATATTTTTTTTTATTATACCATAAAATCATTAACCGTTTTAAAATGGAAGCTATTTTAAATATTTGATGCCAAATTTCACGAAAACCGTAACTTAACGAGAAAATTTGAATTTATTAACTTTTTTGTCTCTTGCAATTTTTTTTAAGGTAAGGGTTTTCGTGAAATTTGGCATCAAATATTTAAAATGGCTGCCATTTTAAAAAGGTTAATGATTTTATGGTATAATTTTAACACGGTTAATGATTTTATTGTATAATTTATTGGTATAAACAAATATAGGCCTTAATAATATTAACATTTTTGCAAAATCTCAACGCAGTCTCTCAACCCGTTTAGGGTTAGTTATTAATGTTTTTGTAAAAAACACACAAATACAGACAGACGGAAAACTAGGTCCCACAGACCCATGTTCCTATGGTGAAATGTGTTTCTTTTGACCTAAGCAATAACGCTATATACATGTGTTTAGAGAGTTGCGGGATACCATGTATAAGTACTTACAATAAAAAAAACTGTTGTTTTACCTAAACGCAGCCAAATCAAAAAAATCTCCACACCCAAAAATCTTTTTTGGGTAATATTCACGGTGTATTTGATCCAAACCACTGCATTTTAGGAGTTTATTTCTTCTTAAATAGTTTTTAGTACATTACATCCAAATTTGTAAACTATTAAGAGAAAAAAAAACTTGTGAATAAAAAGGAACTTCTGATATGGAACACTCTTGTTGTTGGCGATCAAGAAATTTGAATATTTGCTTTTTAAAATCAATATTGTCAACAGTTGAGGATTAGTGTAAGATACACGTATTTTCAAAGGTAGAGAAGCGCAAACGTAAAACAAGTTTTGTTGTCAAGTACCTGTTTATATCCAAGACAACCCTGGCTCGGTTCCACGGTCAGTTCTCTACTTGGAGACTGGAATTGAAATCGAGTCTTGAAATTTGTTATCTTCGCATGAGTGCTGCACGGTTTCTGTGAACGAGCTCTAGAATTCAAGAAAATAGTAACATTTAGTTAGAAAAAGAATTCGCCAAAATAATTTACTAGTAAATGTTCAATTATATTTCCGAATCAGTTTAATTTGTCATTACTTATTATACTATACAATTTTGAAGAATAGTTAATATTCCTTGATCCATACATTTATATTTATTAATGTATTTGAGGTTTATATCCGTGGTTATTAGACATAATTCTGAGCAAATACTTAATACGATTACATAACCATAAGTATGCTATAAAAATAAGTACAGATTAATATTTCAGAATCACGAAATTATTGTGCAACTTTTCTTGCGTGACTCACACATTTCTAAGGTATACAACACACAACATATAAGGTGGGGCATACGGTTGAAAAACTGTGTCCTCAAGTTTACTTTTCGATTCGAATATATTTGATCAAATGATAAAGGTCTAGCTTTTGAGCTTTTTTATAAAGGTTTTTGCCGCAACCCAAATAATAACAACTAGCAATAGACACGATTTGACGTAAAAAACATATCATGTTGGTATTTTTGTTTTCTTTCATTGCAAATCAGCTAATATGCATTGTTAAATAGATATTTATGAGGCTTAGTGTTATTGATATTTTTTGTGAATGAGACTCAACATGGTTTTTTGCAAGCTCAAGTAGAGTAGTCAATGTATTGGTTAATTTAGGGGTTTTTTAGGATCCGATTTCCTTAAATTTCGACAGTTCTATGAATAGTTGATTTTTAAGGTACTGTTTGTTCAAGGTACTAAGTCATCGTTAATCACACCTCGAAACATTTAATCTCTTTCTTGGCCAATACATAATCTTTATGCCTGCAAAGACACCATATTGAGCCTTATTCGCAATATATTCCCAATGAACTAAAACTCATAGATAACTATGCAACAATGCATCAGCTGATCGCTGTCAAGTAAAGACAACAGATATACCAATATAAGAGCTGTTTTCTTTTTAATTAAAAAGTGACTCACAGTAGTGGTTATTATTTGGGTTGCATAAAAAACACCCTGTCAATAGAGGATTACAGAGTTTAATCATAAATAGAGGCCAGTTGTGTGGAAAACAACATTCAGCAAAGAACCACATTGTCAGGCTAGATATTGAAAAATGAAAAACTTGTGCATTATTTACCTAGGTTTGGTTATATAAATAAGCATGTACTAGGGACCCTCAGCAGCAATTGCTGCCCTTCACCTCCGTTCTAATATTGGATTTTACCATTCTCTATGTTATGCACCATTCCTAAATACTCTCCTTCATAGTCACAGTCTTCCCCTTAACACAATACCCTTGAGACTATGATTGGGTGGCCGTGGCAATGGCGGATGATACTGAAGTGCTCGTTTGTCCCTGTTGTAAAAAACTTTGTGAAGATACGGATAAATCCCTCTTTTGTGAAGGAATGTGCGGTTCTTGGCACCATGCCAAATGCGTCAACATCTCTGCAAAGAAATATAACGAAATTCGCAAGATGGAAGAAGAAATCCGATGGTTTTGTAAGGTGTGTGACGGCAGAGTGATGAGCCTGATTATCCTGGACAGAGGCCAGCCTGGAATCGTTAGTGAGATGAATGAGATAAAAAATCATGTAAGTCAATTTGCAAAACTTGGGGAGAAGCTAGAGAGGAAAATTAATATTCTAATTAACAATAGTATCAAAACTAAAGTTGGAGTTAGCAGGATCCTAGATTCTAAAACATCGGATAACCTTTCGATTTCTTTATTACAATCTGAACCTGATTTGTCATGTCTGGAACCTAACCCGGGAAATTCAAACTCTTCTATGGAACTAACAAAAAGCCCTGAGACCCCATTGGTTAAAAATCAAACAGACGAAACCTATGTGGCAGTGGAACAATCAGACCACAACGGAGTAGCTCAAGTCAATGGATTGAATAGGATCCACGAAGATGAAATTGAGCGGAGTCAGCGGAGTGAAGCGGGTAACCCATTGCAGAATAAATCTAACAGCTCAATGGAAAGGCTGGGAAACAGACTGAAACAGCGGAACGTGGACCAAAGTAAAAAAAACCGTAAAGTGGAAAAGAATTCTTCCAATAAAGTGGAAAATGAAACTGCTGAAACTGGAGCGGAAAATGAAGTCTCGTTACCGCATGTTGAGGTTGAAAATTGTTCGCTAACCTCAAATAATAAGCTCTCATACGCGGATTCTCTAAAAATTAAGAAAACTACTGTGAAAAACGTGGCAAAAGGTGACAGGGTGGCCCCTGTCAAGAGTAGTGAAGTGATAATAGGCACTTGTGCTGAACAAACTAGCCTAAAACCAGCTGGTAATCAGTCTCTATTCTTCGTGTCCCGAGTGTCTCCTGAAACTACTAAGGAAGGTTTGTCCAAATACCTGAAGGAAAAAGGTGTTGAGGAGAGTGAATGTGTTGATCTCAGCCCTAGATTCAGAACATATAAGTCCTTTAAGATTGCTGTTCCCGAGCAGTCATCTCACAGGATTCTTGATCCAGGTTTTTGGCCCACAGGTGTTTTAGTCCGAATTTTCCTCCAGAAAAAACGTGGACCTAGGTCGTCTCCTTCTTTTTTAGGGAGAACAGTGTACAGAACAGTGACAACATAGTTAACCCAAATCCAGTTCTTTGGTTAGGCTGTGATAGTGAATCAGGGCCTAGGCCTAGGCTAGACGTTGCATGTAAAGAAACTGAAATCAACTTAACTACCCCTGACCATAGGGCTGAAACTGAGAAGGGACCAGACCGTGTAAATATTGCTTTATTAAACACTCAGTGTGTAAGGACTAAAATAAACTTGCTCGAACTTTTTGTCGAGGAAACCAAATGTGATTTCCTTTGTGTGACTGAACATTGGCTGGTGGAAGAAGAGAGTGCGTACTACCAAACTCTAGCTAATTTGAATCTGGTTAGTATTTTCTGTCGAAGTAACCACAAAAATGGTGGTGTAGCAATTTTCGCTTCTGACCAGGCCAACTGCAGGAAACTGAACCTGGATAGATTCTGTATAGAGCTGACCCTTGAATTGGCAGCAGTGGAGATTGTTAACATTTCTACTATCCTCGTAGCCGTCTATAGATCCCCGGACGGAGTTTTTGGGGACTTTATTAACCACCTTGAACAAAGTCTGAGCTACCTCTCCAGATTTGAACCTAAAAAACTTATTATTTGTGGTGACTTTAACGTTCACTTGGAGTCCCCCTCTCATGAGGAAGCAACCTTTGTGAATCTACTGCGGAGTTACGGACTGTTTATAACAACCAGACTACCTACCAGAGGACCAGCCTGCCTTGACACGGCTGCTACAAACCTCGACTCCTGGGATTACGATGTCCAAGTGGTTCATTCGATGGTGGCCGACCATGACGGAGCGGTTATCCTAAGTGTTTCTTCTGATCTGGTAAGAAATCCACTGTCTTCCAGTAGCTTTAGTCATCAGATTCTAAAGAGAGTGATTAATGAAAATGATTTCCCTCTGCTTAGTAATGCTCTACGAGCGGTAAATTGGGATTTACTCCTGCAACAACCTGACCCAGAAATTGCTTTTTCTACTTTCCATGACTTGTTTACCAACAAATTTGACTCAGTTTTTCCTGTTAAGATTATAAAACCCAAAAAAGTAGTTGATGGTAGGCCTAAAAGTAAAGCTCCTTGTAGGGTAAGTAATACTTGGTATACTCCAGAACTTGCCAAAATGCGATCCTTTCTGCAAACTCTCCATGATCACTACAAGGCTGCTAACTCGCCTGAACTTATTGCTACTTTTAGGAGCCTCTACACTAGGGTAAGAAAAAGTACAGATTTGCGGTCACTCAGGCCAAGAAAGCAGGTAATGCTAGGACAATCATGCAGTCTCCAAATCCTTGTAAAGCTGCTTGGAATCTTGTAAATAAGCATCGTACTCAGAGGTCTATTCTAAATACTGAAGCATCACCTGATGATTTTAACAACTTCTTTTTAAGTAGTGTTCAGGCCATTGTCTCTAACCTGCCTGTTTTACAGACGGACCCTCTGGCCTCGATTAATGACATTCAACCAGCACTCACACTAACAACTTGGAAATTGGTGAGTACTCATGATATCATATCAATAGTTAAGAACTTTAAAAATTCTAGAAGCCAAGATATTTACGGAGTGTCCTGCATGGCCCTAAAGGCTCTTATCGATTCTTTAGTTGTACCCCTCACTTGGTTAGTCAATCTATGTCTCAGTAAAGGCTCATTCCCAGATTTATTGAAAATGGCTAGAACCGTACCCGTCCATAAGAAGGGTGATGTTTCCACTTTGTCAAATTTCAGGCCTATTTCCATTCTACCTGTGTTTTCAAAGATACTCGAAACGATAATGAAGAACCAACTCATGTCGTTTTTTGAGGACAATAGTCTGTTTATTGATGCCCAACATGGATTCAGAAAAGGCCGCTCTACCACCACCGCCTTGCTGAGCCTAGTCAACACCATCTCTGAAGCATTTGAGCAAAATGAGTCCGTGCAGCTTAGCCTCTGCGACCTAAGCAAGGCTTTTGATGTAGTACCTCATAATATCCTCCTGCTAAAACTAGGAAAGTATGGCGTTGGCGGTGTTGTTCTCGAGAGCCTCTCAAACTATCTGAAGGACCGTAAGCAAGTTGTATCTCTGCGAGGAGCCCTTTCCAGCATAGGCCATCTCTCACACGGTGTGCCACAGGGATCTGTCCTCGGCCCTCTCCTTTTTACTATAATGATCAACGACCTTCATCTGAGTGGGAGAACATTATTATTTGCAGATGATACAACACTGCTGACTAGAGGTGTAAATATTCACCAACTGCCTACAGAGGCTGAAGACCTGCTCGAGAGAGCCAAGGATTGGTTTGTTGTAAACCGCTTGAAAATCAATGATGACAAAACCCAGTCCCTGGTTTGTACGCTGAAGCGGAGAGAAGGGGAAGATGGCAAAGTAAAGCTTCTGGGATTTACATTAGATACCAGACTAAGTTGGAGCGAACACATTGCGCAGACATGTGTCAAGTTATCTCGTGTGCTCCATCTCCTAAGAAAACTTGCGTCTGAAATTCCTAGATCATCTCTCCTATCCGTGTACCACGCCTTGTTTCACAGTCATGTGACTTATGGACTTGTACTTTGGGGGCACTCCTCAGCAGCTGAGGATATACTTCTCTTACAAAAAATGGCCTTGAGGATTGTTACATCTGCTGGGTATTTGGACCATTGCCGGCCAATCTTCAAGGAACTAGGGGTGCTCACAGTACATAGTCAATATGTTATGGATATTCTGATCCTACTAAAGAACAACTTGAGGGATTATAGTAAGAGAGAGGAGGTGCATGATTACCATACTAGGAAGGCCCATAACATCGACGTTCCCCGCTGCCGTCTCAGTCGTACCTTGAGCTGCTATCCCCGTTCAGCGATCAGAATATTTAATACTCTGCCTACCCAGATGCGGGAGATGGATATGCCATCCTTCAAGAGGGAACTAAAAGGGATACTTGCTAAAAGACCGCTCTACTCCCTTAAAGAACTCGATGATGAGCCCCTTGTAAAATAGCGTATGTCCGCCTTGCCATCCAATAGACGGCCAAGTTTTTTTTTATAGTAGCCATTTATATGGTTTTGTAAATATTGTATATAGTTTTATTTTATCTGATTATATATTATAAATTATGACGCAATCTATCAGACTAGATCTGTCAAAGATGCAGGATTCAAGTATTCAAGTAAGTATTCAAGTAATACATTTCAACACTGCATTACCACTCTAACCGAAAAACAGAACACTAAAATCAATAAACAAACACATACGCAATGTTTACATCAGCTGGTATATTTAAAACAGCTTATAGAAACACTTTGGCAGTCCATTAGAAAATAACTTGATCTTTTGAAGGCCTGTGGGACAGAGGAGTAGTTTTTGACACTCCTGATATTTTTCCCACCGCCCTTGGACCTTAAGCTTTGAAATTAATCATCAACAGCCATGCTACCTTTTACCTAGCTCAAGATATTTCGTGGGGACCGATTAGTTTTCGGAATCAAATGAATAGATGGTTCCAGAGCGTGGCCATCTATATATTAAATAAAAGTTTTAAGCACTTTGTATGATTGTTTGCCACTCTAAAGATTTCGTTCATTAAATACTATTACTTCACACGTTAGAAATCGGAGGTTGGGGAGGTTGGGGAGCGAACTGCCCTAAAGTAGAGCGTTGGGGTTCGGTTCCAAAGTTTTCGGGTTCAAATCCCACCAATCACCAATGGATAATTCCGCGACCCCCTCCCCCTTTACACCTATCCTGCCGTAATGTGGGAAACAATTTCGGCCTAGAACTTAAAGGAATAAAAAATATACAAAGATTGCACCTGAGGTAGATGTGGGCGATAGTGTAGCTGGTGCAAGGTGTGGGTGGAAGGACCACAGTCTGCGCTGAAAGTTCCACCAAAGGATCTACGACTTGTACCTTCACAGTGACAGAAGTGAATCGCTGGGACATCGAGGGCAGAGCAAACGTAAGTCTGGAATATTTTCATTTTACTTACTTAATTTCTATACTGTACTCGTTTAGTTCCGAAATATACTATGCTAAATTTACCTGCACGTTGAAGAACAAGTGTCTTAGAAGTTGTTTCCAAACGGAATTGCAAAAACTCCGAACATACATTGACTTTCTACGCGACAAAAACATTTTCAAATTACAATTGTATCATATGAAGGCCTACCATTAGTGAGAGCTTATCCGACTAATATTATAGCACAATAATGTATAAAGTAATCGTGGCAATATACCTAGTTGCTTTAAATCCGTTCATTACCTGTCTGATCCGGAATGTTCAAGGGAATTTTCATTCACTGAAATTACACCTTCGTCTACATTAACATTGTTTTCTTGACTTTCTTCAACAAAATCTCGTATGAGGTTCATTTCACTTGCGGATTCATCTCTTTTACTGTGTTTTACTGGTTTGTTAGAATGTTCTTTTATGGCATTCCAAGGGCTCTTAAGATTGTCATCTTCTATGGTTTCGCCAGAGTTTTTAAAACCATGATCACTTAATACCGATCTCCTTTCCAAAGGGACATCTCCATTATCGTCCTTGTGTTTTGTTTCCAAATCAGTTTTACTTACGAGATGTTTGTCATTAAATGACTTACTAAAATTGTAGTTTGAATAAAAGTCCCATAAATCACCAATATCCATATCTTCGGTTTCTTGTTTCAATTTAGAAACATTCAAAATGCCTTGTGAATCTATTTCTTGTCCTCCTATCTCTCGTTTATTTTCCTCTGAGGTGTCTTTGTCAATATGCTCACGAGGCAACAACTCCTTTAAAACAGTCCCGCTTCTTTTTTGTAAACTTTCAATTTCACATCCTGTAGTTTTGCTTGCATCGGGAGACGAATTGCTGGAACTTTGTTTCAGACTGTTGACATATTTGGAAGAAGACCTCATCCCGACGCTCAATGTAGTATTTTCTGTTGACCTCTCTTTAGTCAACTTCTGCAACGTAAAAAAAATTCCGTTAGGCTAGTAAACTGTTGCATCAACTGATTTAAATTTGAAAAAATATAAAAGTAATAAGTGTTTAAAGACTAATCAAACAAGACGAGATGAAGATTTAAACATTTGTTCATAAATCTATAAATTAGGCTACGGATCTGAAACCAATCACAGTGAACCTTCAAGTTGAACACAACTTGTTAATTGTGCAATTTATTTCCGTCGCATTCTTTAATTTAATTAATTCTTTTTTCCCGTTACTTCTTGAATTAAGTTGATTGTAAGTCGATATTTTAATTAATTACTAATTGGAATAGAGTGCAAAATATTCCTTTTTATTTGTTTATTTTATTGGCTTAAACTGCATTATACGTTTTTTTTATAGTATAAAATCAAGTATGATCGACTAATCACCTCTTTCAAAACGAGCGAAGCGAGACTGACAGTTGTAAAGCACTTCAGGGTGAAGGTAAGTTCCCCTTGTTCCCCCGGCCTTCCACACTTCACACCCAAGTCCTGGGCTCGAGGAGAGAACAACAGCTGTAGCACCACAGTCTCCAGAGGCAAGATAACTCCAGTGCAACAGCCTGGCTCGATCATAACACTCTGGAACAATTAAAAAAAATTGTACAATGGCCAATACTGATTGTTAGAAATATTAACACTTTATGCCAAGGTATAACACCAAGGTCTAATGCAAGGAGTGGAATTGCTAACCACTAATTCAGACCAACAATAACTGTAGAGCTCAGCAACATTTCGTGCAGTACACCATTTGACTCTCGTATCTACTCTGAACTGTCAATTTACATCTATTCTACATTATACATCTTCTAAAAGGTATTATTCAAACGACGTTTTCGAGAGCCTTACTTGCATTTTAACTCACTCCTTAATCTAGATATAATCATGTACTATTTCATCTGTATTTAAACTCTGCAAACGGTAGTGGTTTTTGAGGATTTCAATGACTACTAACAATTTTGTATCGTAGCTTTTGCAAAAAAAAAGGTAATTTTCCACGAAAAATATTATGGCAATAGAAGGTAAACCTGTCTTTTAAATGTTAAGGCTCAAAACCCTCGACACGAAAAGAAACAGGTAAATAGTTGCGTGTTTACTAGAGTGCGTGTGAACTTGAATGGTTTAGCTCAATAACCTCAAATGGGGGTATAACTCTTTTGAGGAGGATATATCAAACGTTGTAATAATGTATATGAATAAGGCATTATTAATCGCTTATTCATTTCCCATACAGTAAAATGAAAATGTTTATTATGTAATTGGTCAGGAGACAGATTCCATCAAACATACTATAAGCATTTTTAAACTTGTTAGTGTTGAATTTCTCACCGGTGGCAAGTCTACGAAGGCGTAGCTGTAAGCACAATTCCAATGGTTTCTAAGCTGTAGCTCCACCCCTACAGTCTCACAAGTAGTCACCACCCCCAAGTCTACTGTAGAGGACGCCAAGGTGAGCGGGCACGGTGGCGCCACAGTCGCCATCACGGTGGCTTCCAGGGGTGGCACCCCCACCGCGTCACTCACCCTCACACTGACAGGAAACATGAGGAATCCACAGGCGGGGTCTAGGTAGCGGCACGGCTTATCTAGGAAGTCCCAACTGGAAAATATCAAACTATTGCAAATTTTAAAAATATTTTTTTACAAAGTGTTGAGGATTGTTGAAGAATGCATGGCGGTTTTGGGTGTCTAGTTATGGGGGGAATATTGAACCGCCACGAGTTTTATGACCGTCCAGAGATACTTGAACCGCCACGATCATTAGAGCGGATTATAAGGGTCAGTTTCACAGGGTTGAAAAACAGTTTAACTGCCACGCGGGTTCTGCAGGTAGCGAGGGAACTTTTTGAAATATTTATTCCTCCATTATCCCACTTAGATATAGGATGGAATAAGAGTTAAGATATAAGGAACAATAATAATTCAAGCAACAAACTGTAGTTATAAGTACAGGCTAGTACAGTTATCATAGTATTATTATATTTAAGTGTAGCCAACCTATTTCCAAGCGTACCCAGATTACGTGCATAATAAAACCACGCTGTTTTGTGTTGTTTGGTTTGAATCCTGATGTGCGCCAAATCATGAATCGTACGACAAAGTATAAAGCGTGTGACAAAGTAAGTAAATGCAGCAATTACCAGCTTTCTGTACTATAAACAGTGCAAGGAAGCCAACTTTGTTGGGTGACTGTAGGAAAAATCTGTTTCACCCTTATCAACTATACGTCGAATATATCACAGACTTTTAACTGTGATTATTTTTACAACTGACGGACAATGTGGATTCAATTGTGGACTTGAGAATTGGAGTCAATGTAAATCATAACATGGTTCCTTTAATGCATTTAAAGCTAGCTTTGAAATATTTTTAAGTTGTCATAATTAGTTCTTAACATGGTTATACAATTTATTAAAAACAGCTATCTTATCGAAAGTATTGTATCAGTTTTGTTCATTAGATCATGGAATCCTGGAAAATAACTGGTTTGTTATCTATTCTATACTTATTTAATACGCAAGCAGGTTTTTTGTGACAATTACTCCTCCGAAACTACTGAACCGATTGACATGTTTTTCTATTAACCAGCTCTATGTTGTATAAACATACCTAATACGATCCCTGCCTGGTGTGTCAGCGTCGTAATAATATAATCTAATTAAAGCATGTATGATGGAACCTGTCTCCTGACCTGGGTCTACCTGGGACTAGCCCTGGCCTTAAACCATTGGCCAGTCCCCGGATAAACGCAGGGTTAGGAGACAGGTTCCGCCATACAGACTATAGTGTAAAAGTGAACTCACCCTAGTTGCAGCCGGACAGTAAGTTCCACAGAGGAGTTGGCCGCCACCACAGCACTGTTTGGTACCACAGACACCACAGTCGCTAGGGTCCGAGGTACCCGGGCCACCACGTGATGCGAGTGACGTGCACAGCTGTACACCACGAGGATAGTCTGCTGGACAGAGTCTCCTGTGTAGCACAGCTTCATGTTCAACACGTCCTGGGCCAGCCTAAACGGCGACGCTTCTATCCTTCCGCATATCGTCAAATCCTGCGATACGGTGTAAGTCAATGTTTGGGTTTATTACAGTACAAGTCCGGGGTGTTATAAAGAGGGCTGCTGCTTTTTAAATTTGCCCTATGCACATAAAGGTGGTGTAAATTGACCTAACCTAACTTAAAACCAAACCTGACCAAACGTAACCTAACTGGTCCTCTTTTGCAACAGGCCTTAAAGATAAATTAACATTTCAAAGAAAATATTACGTTTTTTCGTCTTAATGTGCGGTAAGTATTATAATTACATTTGCAAATAATATACCCATAAGCATTGACTATACACCTATAGTCAATGCCATAAGTGCTTAATCTGATAAGAACCGTAACATGACTTATAAGCATACTCTCAGTGTCCTGCCATTGATAATCGCAGTTTCTAGCGAGGGACTCTATTATTATTATTGATAGCAGCTAGGAATAGTGAAAAGTCTCACTAAGACATTTAAGACATTTACTTTTAAAAGGAAGGGTTTCCCAAGTACTATTACAAATAACGTCACTTATAGAAATATCAAGAAGAAAAACTACTTATTGAGATTTAATCATAGTTATTAAAGTGATTGAACCACATAGGTGAGCAAAACCTATACGTTTCAAATTTGGCTTTGTCAGTTTCTTCAGAACGCCTCTTTAGAAAGCAACTGTTGCATTCAGTAACGATAAACTACTTTAAAACTGTGGTAGTAATTAATTACTTTTGCTACATATACAAAGCTTCTAAATCATTTACCTGTGTTTCATGGTCAACTTTATCATCTTCGAAATAAAAGCGGTATATGGTGAAGACGTCGCCTCTATCTTGGCTGAAGGCAGGAAAAAACTTCACAGGAAGGGAAACTTGATACCCAGGAGAAATAGCAAGGGGTTGACAACTGTCTATTCGAAATGTTCTGAACACACTGTCATAAACAATGTCCAAAATATACCTCACAACCTTTGTCGAAATATCCGCATCTTCAAAATCTTCATCTGGACAGAAATTACCGTCGTTTTGAGTAATCGGTCTTTGAATGATTTTAAGGTAGGGGTCAGTGGCTGGAATAAACATATCATAATGTAATACAAGTGTACATTAATAACCCCACTAACAAAATAGCACTAGGAGTTAATTAACAAGAATGTATTTTTTTATTATTTATTTTTTTTTATTTAGCCAGAAAGTAAAAAGAAAATACTTTAAATAACACTTTGCAATGACAACAAACGGTAACCATAGAACGAGTGAGAAACGCTCGTAATTTCATCCCGTACTTTTTTTTAACTAATTGAACCATAATTTACAATCCAGAAGTTAATTTATTCGCTGTACACTGTTACAATGTAAATAATCTTTAAAGATTAACAAAAGCCAATTTTGGAATACTTTCAACCCCCCTTAAAAAAATTTAGGTAGTTTAAATTAGGCCAGCTAATAAAACACATTCACACATGTCAACCTCAGCCTCCCAATTAATTCTTTAATCAATTAATGATACAACTCACCATCCATTGGGTAGATCTGGTCAGTCAGTTCAGTCCAGTACATTAGACACCCCTGACCACCGGTGTTGGATATTTGTATGTACTTAGTGATGGGGCTAGTACACCAGTGCATCTGGGGGGCAAACCTGTAAGTGACTTCAGTTAACAAATTCTAAACATTATATCTCATTTAACATTTTACGCCATTCATTACGTCTTAACAAGCTCAAAACTTAAGAAAATAAAAACTTAAAACGTTTCTTTTATAATATACACATAATCTTTTTTTATACACTCGATCAAAGAATGTGTGAGAGGAATTATATCACGCATTTTCTATCAGTGAAAAAATTGGCTAAAAATGTTTACTTTTTTGTAAGCTACCATGACGTAATTTGTTCTGTGATCATTGTGATCCATGCCATTTAGCAGTTTAGACGAAAGAATAGTAAATACGTGAGTTTTCACGAATATTAGAAAAGACACGATATGGATCGTAAACACAAACAAATTATGTCACTGGTCCCAAAGTAAACACTTTTTTTCAATATACTTAAATGGAACTGTCCAACCATATTGATGTTATTAGTATAGTATTCGTGCAAGTGAACATTTGTTTATGTTTATGATCCATATTGTTTCTGTTCTCCGTAAACGTTTCTTAGAACAGAAACATTATGGATCATGAACATAAATATGGTTCGCGAACCAGCATCATCGGACTATTGGAACGGGGGTTTATGGGGGGTTTTATGGGATAAAAATAGGGTTTTCCCATTTTTGACACTAAAAACACAAAATTTCACAATTTCTTACTAAACCATTTTATAGAGCTTAAAAACAAATAATTTTGTATGTTGACGCGTTATTGTGCGCCTAATGGTTACAGAGAAAATTCCAAATTATTGTAAATTTAAAATTTCAATTTGATTTTTATGTAGAATAAGTCAACTGTTGTAGTTTGCTTGTTTATGAACACTTTTTGGTCGAATTTGGAAAATACATTCTTTCTTACTAAACTATTAATATTTTACAAAAAAAAACACTTTTTTACCCTCCCTGTTGCATAAAACCTAAGTACTCGTTAAACTAATTCAATTTAAATAGGGTATAAATGTGACATTTTTAAGGAGGCGTTTTAGTGTAAATCGAATCAGACTAATGGAATTTCGCTTAGTCTGCATGTTTGCTGTGGAGGGGGGATTTTTAATTTTAAATTAATTGTTTGTGCTTATTTTTGACCCTATTTAAATTTATAAATGTATTCTGCACATCTACAGGCAAAAATATTTTTAACAGTATGCGTAGATTTTCCCTGCGATGCACACGAGCTGTGAAAAAAGGTTTTAAAAAAACATGCTCGTTATTAATATAATTTTCGTGAGGCTGAACGATAAACTGGTGTGACACAATTGTGGCTGCACACTGAGAAACAGCTGTTCCAGTGGTTTGCCTGGACAGCAGGACACTTTGGACACAGTCACAAGTAATGAAATCTTTTATTTGATACAATATGTGATAAAGTTGAAAGGGTTAAAATTTTTTTTTGTAATTCTCCTAATAATTGACTATGACACTAAAAACACAATATTACCTATTATAGTGGTTGTTCAAAGACCATTGTTTGTTATGATCAATTCTTAACATAGCAATTAGTCAAACGTCTATAGGGTGTTGAGTATGCACTAAAAGTGCAACTCATTTTGACTTTAGATTGTTGTTGATGTCATCTTGGAGATGTTGACGCCTTGTTGGTTTAGTGTGGAGGCCGCTCATATCTCGTGAACTAGACACGATAGAAACTTTCTCTATGAGGCATTTTATTACAAAAATTACATTATTAAAAAAATGTTGTGAGGAAAAACCTCGCATCTGCGATATAATTTGACATTTTATCAAATTACTGACGGACTGAGATATAGAACATCTAGACCACTTTTAGATGTACCCAGAGACTTAAAATTTAACACGGTTGTTGGTATTTTGCTTAATCCCCAAGAAAATTCAGAAGTGTTGCATTTGCAAATGTTAACCCCTTCAGAGAAATTAAAACTCCCCTTCCACTTTATTATTATGGGGAATAACATTATAAAAGACTGATTTTCGCATGCTGACCTAAACCACTAGGAAGTATGCTACAGACTAAAAATCAAGCAGGAATGTGGTACGTGACCTCGAATTATTGAGGAAATCCCCAAATGTGACGGTGATATTTCAGAGTTTTAACTTCCTCGAAAATTCAAAATACACACCAATTACCCACTTACTCAGCACTTACCTTACACAGTTGGTAGAGAGGGTCGGCTCAGCACGTGACGTCTGCAGCTGAACCCCCACACTGAGTCTAGTCCTCGCCTCACCTCTGCAGCACAGCATCAGGACCTCTGCTGACCCGTCCTCTACACCAGGCAGCGGGTCTAGGGTGACCCTAAGTGACCACGACTGTCCGGTCCGAGCCTTTGCTGGGCCAGAGATTGACGCCTGTGCAAGACGACATATCCATATACGTCCTATATCAACATAGTAGTGTATTTACTACTTGCGATACTTAATAATCTAAGTATTGTGGCTTGGTTTGAAATAATCTCAAGTGAACATTCAATCAGTGTTGTGATAAATACAGCTTTAATCTGTTTACTTGTTGTTGTCTTCAACCTGGAGTTGGTGAGAGCCATACCATCCCCAGCCACGACAACGTTCCCTATGGTATCGCGCACGCTCTCTTCCAGATTGTCTATCTTCCCTCAAAATTGGCCTCGTTAGAGGTATGGTAAACACTGAAGTAAGTGAGATGACGTCTGTGCACCGAACTAAAACCCCTCAGCCCTTTGCACGAATCCTTACTTTGCATTAACGCGCCCAGAATGCAGCAGTACCGAGACTATCAGGGGACCAAGAAGATGGACTTATCGCGGTCATAATACTGTTGGTTGATTAGCAGCAAGTCTTCACCGTGTTCGAGAGTAAGCTGACTTCACAGTAAAAACTAATTGACGAGTAAAAACTAACGGTACTTTCCTGTTAAAGGGAACATTCATTATTATCGATGATTTTTTTTCGATATATTGATATTAACAAATTGAAACATATCAGCTGACAATGACGAAAAATATTGTTCAGTATCAACAAACATTAATGAAATGAAACTGTTCTAAAATAAATAACCTAACATAACTAACCAAACTTGCTGTAACATTTAAAAATTCCGAGTTTAAAACTTGCCTTTTATATTCAAACCCAAAGGGAATTTTTAAATGGTACAGCAAGTATGGTTGGTTATGTTAGGTTAGCTTAGAACAGTTTCATTTCTTGTTGTCAATTTGTAATGGATCGGAAAACAAAAACATCGATATATCGAAAAAAAAAATCATCGATAATAATGAATGTTCCCTTTAACAGGAAAGTACCAAACTAACTTCACAGAGCGTCAGCTGTCCTGGATCGCTCAAGATTGTTAGGAGGATTCTTATCTGTGTGAGCGGGATTTCATTATCTGAAATGAAGATTTTAATGCAATCATATAAATGGAAATTAGCTTAGTCCTGTTTGCTGCGGTGGGGGTATTTAATTTAAATTATATTAGACACATAGAGAATATTTCATGAGAACGCCAACCTGTAGTCCAGAACATGAATGAACCCCTTCGACACGACACTGTAGAACCTGCAGGCCTGTGTTGGTCAGAGTCAGTATCTGCTCATCACGACGTCCTGCCTCTACGTCCTGGAATAGAAAACTAAAGAATAGAAAACTGTCAGGTTTAAGCCACTGGTTCGCTAAATTACTAAAATATAAACGACATTTTACACGTATCATAAAAATCTGACATTCTTTTCGTAAGCTGCTTGCTTACAGACACATGAGCACATATTTATACGTAAAAATTGGATATGTAGTTAACATGCAAACAGCTTTGGAGTTCATGACAACAAATGATTATAGACCGAAAGAACCTAGAAAACAGGATTGATAAATGTGTAAAAGATCAGACATTAGAATAAGAACTGAGCACTCAATGTAAACATTGTTATTCGAACACACCGAGAAGGGAGTAAGTATTTATAAGCAACCATTGATCTCATGCCTTAGCACGTAATGTTTCGTGTTCTTGTCCTTCTCAAGAGTCGGAATACCTACTCTATATACCACGGACTGTTAAATAACAACGTGTTTAAAAAAATACATCTCCGAGTTGCGTTATTTTGACTTTATTCAATACAAAATGTCCTACTTTTAGCTGTAACAACTCTGGTCTGGTTTGTTAAACTATTTTTAGCTAATATGATGAGCCGTATTTGTATTGCTTAGTTAATTTTGAAATTGTGGTGCTGGATGAAAAATGCCATAATATTGGATTATTCCTAGACTGTAAAAGTTTAAAAAAATTGGGTGTCAGGTGTTATTAGGGAATTTATTAGATGGCTTTTGAGCAGGTAAAAGAATTTTTAGACCTGTTTGTCTAGCCCTAATCACATTGTTTACTAACCTTTAACGAGTTTATCGTTAATATCACATTTTAACATATTTTAACGTTGAAGTAATTTCGAGTGATAAAACTAATTTAATTTCTAATAACGCAATGGATCAAATACAATGAATGATATTCAAAGGATCAATGGTGTAACTAGGATGATCGTGGGGCTGAATTTCGAATGTCAGGGGCTAAGTAGGAATTGTTTAGACGAGGCGACCATACCTATGGTGGTTTGACTTTAATTAAAATTTGTTAATTATGATAATAACATTACAACTTTAAATACTGTATATGCGTAGCGTTAAGGTCGATAGGTCTTAAACAGTAATTTAGGTCTGTAAGTATTATCAATAAGGGTTTTTTTCAATTTAGGGGGGGGGGTTAGTACCCCCAAACACCTGTTCATTGTCTTTGGTTACATCTGTGATAAGTGAAAATTTTACAAAATAAAGAATAAACAGATGTTGGTTAGTGAAAGAAAATTAATTCTATCAAGGATGTTGTTAAACAATAAGTCCGATGTTTTTACCTTGAATGTGATACTAGCTGGCTTCAGCAAGATATCCTTTTCTTCAGGTAATTTTGAAAACTCATTATATTTTCTTTGGTCATTATCTGTCTGGGTTTCCCGCCAGTTTTCGAACCACTGCGACAGATCTCTCAGCTGACTGGAGAGCACTGGTAGTTCCTGTTGTTGTTCACAGGTGGCAGGCGCTTCCTCTGATACTTTAGCGATCTATGTTACCGACAAAATTTTATTTTAAATTCTGCTAATTGTACAGGTAAGTGTAAATTCGCTTTAATTGCCTGATTAGACCATCTGAGTGACGTTAATTTAAAATGAATAGTGCTCTGAGGGCTTATCAAGATAAGTATAATGATTAACTAACTAAATAGAACCTATTGTATGTGTTTTTATGTGCTATATTGCCTGTTTTAGTAATAACGTATGTGACTTTTTATAGTGTCACCCAATCCTACCTAGCTTAGGTAATTATAACCAAAATATCAAATACATATAAATATAATGTCCGGTATATTTGTGTTTACTTAGATGTCTTATCCTTAAATAAATTTCAAATCACCAGTAGTTATCTTTGTAAACAATCATGGGAACCCTATTTCACCCCTTAAAAAACTTACGGTAACCCAGTATTTATCTTCCTTTGTAATTTTACCATTCCAAAAAGATCCGTAACAACCCCTTAGCAATTATCTACTATGTTCTCGTGTCATGCAATCCTATTTCATGTAAAGATGTTTGGACTGGGATTTAAAATAAGAGCAACTTGTTATGTCCACTCGTTAACGCAATGGTGGAACATATAGGTCTAAGAACATTCACACGAAGATCAACAGTCTTAGATTACAACTTCCCGTGCATATTATAATGTTTTCTTACAGTTTATGCCACTTTTATACATCGAATAAATTATCTACCCACAATTTCATATGGCTATGAACTATGCTGACCCATCAAGTCCTGTGGGAAACTCCATGGAGCGAGGGAAACTGGGCCAGGGAAAGCGGCCGCGTGACTCAACAGGTCTGTGTTCCATCATTTTATAAAATGTGTCGTTTGAATAGACCTTGTGCAACGTGCAGCCTTGCACAAGCTGTACGAGGAGTCTGTCGCGAGTGTGTGATATAAGATATGTCACAATGTAAGTGACAACCAGCGCTGTTTTATAATGTTCGGGAAACTGCGATTTGGTAACTACTTGCGGTTTCAAAATACAACTCTAGGAAGAGAACTACATCGCGAAAATTGCGGGGGGAAATTAAGTCGTATGGCAAAGTCTACCTTCAAGGTCGTGCATGAATTGCGCCAAAGAGTTTCTTAATTGCATCAAGCCTCAAAGTGTCCCAAAAATATTCTTTAGTTGCGCCAAGCCCAATCCAGGTAGGGGCTAGTTGCCGGTAGAAGGAATCTACATGTTTACATGTAGTCCTACCCTTAACCTGACCTGACTTAACCTAAGCTAACCTAACTTAACATAACCTAACCTACTACCTACTCAATTATACAGTGAAAGGAACACACACAAAAAAGAGGACCGCCACTTGGCGCAGTTAAGGAACATCCCTGGAGTAGAAAGCGCAATTCAGGAATACCCGACTACCTGACTCAGGTCAGTTAGTACAATTAATGACCGCCCATTTGCAATACCCGAAGTCTACTTTAAAATGGGGGTGGTGGTAAAGATTGTTAAACTGGGAGTCCTTCAATTCCATTTCCAAAAGGTTATGATTTACCACTCCTCGTTAATATAATTAGTGCTATACGACTAATATTTATTTTTCCATGGTATAGGGGACTACTATAAATAGCCTATAAATGAGATATCCACAACATATTTAATATGCATGCAGTCCAAAGAGATAGATAACAGGAGTTGGTTTGTCATTATTTGTTGACAGGCTTACTTTAAATTTTATAAAATTTGTCACTGAACATTATTCGAAATTAAAGATCAGAAAATTGGCAGTTAATTTATGAAATTTTTGGATCTTATTGGTATGCGTTAGAACATTAAACTGTGGCACATAGTACAAAAATCAACATTTACCTGTTTTGACCTTTTACCCGATGATTTGCCTCCACGTTTTCCAACCTTTTTACGATCAGTTTTGGTTTTGCTGGATTTTTCTAAACTCCTCTCTGGAGACTCAGTAGGTTCAGAACCCAGGTTTAGTTTTACTTCAGTCAAATCATTTTCAGTATTTATTTTCAAATCTTCTACTATACCATTTTCACATGAGATAAAATCATCACTCATTTTAATCTCATGTGAGGAAGAAGCTTTTACAAAGCTTTCGTTTAGTTTTAGTTGTTCATCAAACAAAACGTCAGTTAATTCTATGTTAATCTTATTTTGTTTCGTAATGGTGAGCTTAGGCCTAACAGCGTCTTTTATTTTCATTTTCAACTCATTTTCCTTTTGTTTCTGTTCATTCAAAATACTTCTGACAATAGTCATTTTTCGTTCTATTTGTTTTTTCCGCCTTGACTCGTCTTCTAACTGTTTCCTCCTGTAGGAATATGATTTTAATTAAAGCCAAAATAAATACTATACACTTTAATAAAAAAAGCAAAAGCACATAAGACTAATATGTTGTGCTATATGGTTTTCCCACTTTCGATCTTTTATAGTGTTGATGTTAAAATAACATAAAATAGCCTAAATTTCGTTATTTAAATAACCTAATCCTCTAGTTAATCGGTAAATTATTGAGAAACAATATTTGCAGGAGAAATAAATAGGAATTTTTTTTATAAACAGCCTATGCCTACAAATAACCATCAAACAACAGGTCTTTTTCAAAGCTTCATTGCCATCGTAGTTTTTAACGCGTACGATACATTTGCCGGCAAAATAAAATGATAACTTAGTTTCTCTGTATCCCGGATTAGCTTACTACTTGCACTATATTTTTCCTTTAATGGTATGAAAGACATGCTACGTAATTTTGCGTAGCATGTGTAATCTTTAATAGTATCATTCATTGTATAGCTTAAAAATATGATTCCTGATACATGTATACCTATTCACAGTTATGGGGCAGGAAAATGATTGCGACAGTTAACGTATGTTTAGTACATGCAAAATCCATGAATGGGTAATCGCCGATTTTCATCACTCAAAATCATTTTCATTAGGCCTACTCTGTATAGGAAAATATCTTTTCTCTATGCTTTTGAATAAATTGTAAAGCTGTAATATGAAAACTTGAAAGAGAATCACTATACTCTGTTCACAAAATTTAGGTGGTTTGAGGGGAAGTTCCTTTACTACCTATTTTTGCTTAATGTAGCCAATACGTTGCAGCCGATTGGTCGTTTTGGCAAACCTCACCTGTTGAGATATTGTTTTATGTAGGATTAACTGAAGGGGGTAGTTTTCTTCCCCTAAAATCGCCTAAATATTGTGAACGAAATTTAGGCAAAGTAATAGTGTTTTATTGTTTTGTTACTAAGAACCAAGAAACTTGACGTGATCATTTGCATCATCATGAATAGTATTGTTCACTACTCGTCACAAATGTTCCATTTCGTGGCTCGATAGTTCGTGCGAAATGTGTCACTTCGGAACAGATAGTGAAATATACTATACTGTTGTTTCAATAGATTGTGAATTGAGAAGTTTCATAAAGCTTGGCTGTACAGACACGAGCTATTAAGGGGGGGGGGTGATGAAAACCCCTTTAGTTACGACTCTCTTTTCAATGTTAACCCTTACCTTATCCTATAGACGAGGCTGTCCCTGTGTCGTGTGAGGCTGTCACCCCCTACAAGGGGTGGAAGTCGTGTCTTCTCCCTCAAACATCCCTCAAGTGGCTTCTTGTAATGTCTCTGTCAAATGGTTAAACAGGTGAATAGTTATTATGCTTATTCGTTTGAATTAGCCTAGCCTAAATATGTAAAGCGAGTGTACAGCTTACTTGGACTTATACCTTGGTCTAAATTTAAATTATTTCCGTTTAACTTCAGTAGCAAAGTTAACCTGATTCTACATTATTTATTGGCCTCTGAAATATCAAAATGTGTTAACCTAGGCTTATAAATTATCATTTTCTGTACTATTAGCAATTCTCTACTTGATTACGATTATTGACTTTAGATATTGAGTATTTTGAGATTTTGTTATTTCCTGATGCCTGTAAATTAAATAAGTACTGTAGGCCTACCTAGAGTTAACTTCTAAATGCTTTCAGACGTACAGTGCTGTATTACTGTACTGTACTCACTGTAATACTGTATGTAGCCTATGTTAGCATGTAAGACGTCCACAAAACAATCATCAGGTTGGTAATTTTTTTTATCTAAGTTCTAAGTCTATTTTATTCTAAAAGTTTTGGATCTTGTTCAATTAGCCCCCTTCAGTCGATGGCCCAAGCTTTTCTTGAGCTGTAACAAAATTTCGCCCAAAACTTAATCTTGTAATTTACCTTAAGGTTGTAAAGAGAAACCATTTGTCTCTCCAATTTAGAGATTATTTCCTCTCGCTTTGAATTTTCCTCCCGAAGATCTCTTATGGCTCTTTCTCGTTGCATTTCCAGAGTCTTAGGAAAGGTTTTTGCTGTTGATCCAATTAGTTCAGCATTCTCTTGCTTTTTCTTTACTTCATGTTTTCCAGCACGTTTAATTTTCACACTCCCACCACACGCGCATTCTATATTCTCAGTTTCTTCATCAGAGTAGTCAACATTGTTCCACAATTCGTCTTCAGAATATTCGGAAAATAAACTTTCAGTAGGATGTGGATTTATGTAATATTTTGTCTGCATTGCGTATAAATCTATGGGTGGTAAGGTGACGATCTCTTTTAAATATTTTTCACCTTCTTCAACCGAAGGCTCGAAATGTGCGGAAGTTATTGAATGTTTTCCAACGTTGATGTTTGTAGAACCCTCAACAGTTGAAGGCGTTATCGCAGTTTTTACGACGGAGATATTCACGGTTTCATCAGTGTATTTTCCTGGTACTTCGTTATTTCTAAGCGATAACAGTTTTTTAGAATTTCTTTGTTGCATGGAATCCATGAGAGGTTTCACCAATACAGTACATACAAAATTTACCTGAGGTTACCTATTAGAAATAGTTTAATTTTCAATAAAATTTTTTAAAGTGGTGGAACTATTCATAGACATTTCCTATAAACCTGACATCAATCAACTCACATAACACTAGAACTAAAACAGATAGTGGGGGTATTACACAAAGGTATCGAGATTCTTTGAATTTGCAATTTGTTTACAAATATCAACATTTAGTTGTTTATACGATTTGCTATTTTGACATTGAGATATTGCTAAAACCATATGATTAATACGCGTACATAGAGATAGAATGTAAGGAACCGTAAATTAGATGCTACAAGAAATACGATGAAAACTTAAGAATAAACTAACCTATTTAATTACAATTTTAAGTTGTGTGATTCCTTATTACAAAGAAACTAGCATGATTTTGGTAAAAATAATACTTTCACAGAGAATAAACTATGCAGCAGAAAATATATTGCATCGGATTTGGAAAGTTAAACCATAGATAAAACATACTCCCCCAAGGTTAAACCATGGTTAAACCTACCTAAAGGAATACTTATTTGGAGTTACATTCTTCGTAATAGTGAAACTTTGTTCGAAAACACTGAAATTTCAATTGGAGATTCCGTTTATAAAAACAACAAATTACCATACTTATATTTGGAAAATCATTTGTCTGATAGGAGTACTAAAAACTAGGTGGTTTACAAACTAATTTTTTTATTTTAAAACAATTTTCTTTTCTGTTTTTTATATAAGAAGAAATATATGAGAGAAGTGTCTAACTCGAGACAAAATGTACATGATCATTTTTTTCCGAATGTTTTTAGAAACTTAAGAGATAAAATAACGATGGGTGATAGGTAAAAGAGTTAAAAATACATATACGAACTTGGTATTCATTACTATGCATTACTAGGCAAAAAGATTAACGTTTGTGCAACTATGAGCAACTTATATTTTTACAATCAAGGATGTTCAGTCAAGTTGCCTTTGTTTTTTGTATTAATTTTATATGTCTTTGTTTTTAACAGTCCGTCTGTAATTCCCATCACATTACCATATGTCAATTTTCATTGTTGCATTATTCGTCTCGAATCACCGCTCATAACAACATACTCATTTTTTTCTCGTAATAAATCAACCTCTTTAAACCAAAACCTCGACTTTTTCCTCTTTTTAGTATAATTACACCGCACAAAGGAGGTGATTGGAATGCAGTGCTAAAACAGGAGATAGTATGTCTCAAATCGGAACACTGACGTTGTCCAATGCATTTAGCTAATATTTTAAACACTTGTTTGAAAATTAAATCGCTATAATTTTTATTTTTAAGGTACTGTATTTAACATAATTGTATGACAATTACCAGAAATCGAAGAGGTGAAGGGTGAAGAATGCTCAAACAGTGAAGATGCCAACCTACACTCTTCAACTTTTTGTCACAAGGCTAATTCAAAGCCTGCCCTGACATGTAGTAAAAATTACTCTAAACCAAGCACCCGCTATACTGCACTTGTAAGCTCAGATGATCACTCCGATTCTGTAAAGACATTTCCATCATGCTTTGCCTGTCACAACAAACCGATCACTAAATCTACATGTGTAAGGTTTTTGCTAAGAAATCTCCAAACGAGCGTTACAAACTTGTAAAGGAGCAAAATAAACGTATTTCATGTCTTGGCAATCACACACTCAAAAATTGTCGCTCAACAGGCACATGTCTTAAATGTAAACAAAAACACCACACCTTGTTACATTTCGAAAATGTTGTAAAGTCGGTGCAGCCTCCTCCTATAGCCAAACCCTCAAAACCTCCAACTGCTACACCTTCTGTAGTCGCTTCTGCTCAACCAGAAATGTCACTCTCGATTTCTCAGCCTGCAACTACGGTACTGCTAGGCACCGCTCTCATTAAAATTACCGCTAATAATGGAATCTCTCATGTCTTTCGATGTCTGCTCGACAGTGGAAGTCAACTCAACTTCATGACAGAGAGGGCAGCACAGCTATTAAACGTCTCTCGTCTCCGCTCTACTCACACAATCGTGGGAATCTCTGCATCGCAATCCTCGACAAAGGGACATGCACTCCTAGAACTATCAACACTAGGCAGTGAAGTAATTGCTTCAAATCAACCTTTCCATATTCTAGATAGAATTTCCGCTCCTTTGCCTCGTACTCAACTCTCTTTTGGGGTTTACAAACTGGTAAAACCTTTTGTCCTCGCAGATCCGACCTTTCATATTCCTCAGAATATTGACATTCTCATAGGAGGTACTTTGTTTCCAGAACTTCTTACTCATCAATCCTACCCATTGGGCTCAAACCTTCCATTCGTTATTGGAACACGATTGGGATTTGTGTTAATGGGCAATGCTCCAACTTTGTCTAACTCTTCTCCCACCTCATGCCATTCATCTCTACTCTCCACTACGGACGAGCTACATAATACTCTACTTCGCTTCGGCAACAAGAAGAGGTACCGAAGTGCAATCTTATCTCTGAAGATGATCGCCTCGCCCTCATGTGTGGGAAATCTTTTTATTGAACAACATTTTATTTCTCTAGGCAAAAAGATTAACGTTTGTGCAACTATGAGCAACTTATATTTTTACAATCAAGGATGTTCAGTCAAGTTGCCTTTGTTTTTTGTATTAATTTTATATGTCTTTGTTTTTAACAGTCCGTCTGTAATTCCCATCACATTACCATATGTCAATTTTCATTGTTGCATTATTCGTCTCGAATCACCGCTCATAACAACATACTCATTTTTTTCTCGTAATAAATCAACCTCTTTAAACCAAAACCTCGACTTTTTCCTCTTTTTAGTATAATTACACCGCACAAAGGAGGTGATTGGAATGCAGTGCTAAAACAGGAGATAGTATGTCTCAAATCGGAACACTGACGTTGTCCAATGCATTTAGCTAATATTTTAAACACTTGTTTGAAAATTAAATCGCTATAATTTTTATTTTTAAGGTACTGTATTTAACATAATTGTATGACAATTACCAGAAATATGTCCACCAATCTTAAAATATTAGAGTAAAATATTACTAAATAGGCTACTTGTTTTTTATTGTTTTTTTTTTTTTTTTTAAAGGGGTTTTATACTGACTTGGGAACTTGTGTTTAGCAAGTAAGAGCAAAGATGCACAACATAAAAGATATTTTTACACTTTGAATCAAATTTGTTAAAATTCTATGTCATCTCATTTCACTGTGTTATTGATAACTTTGTACTGTACCGAGTGTAATCTATACGACGCTTCCCTGACAAGTCGAGCCTTTGAGAAAACACAGTGCAAAAACACAAACAAAATATTTTTTGAGAGGGTTCAAGCCGGAAGTTTTTGACCCGTAACGTCAAATTAGTCACCCGGAGAAACATATTTTATTTCCAAAGCCGACCCGTGTGGCGGAAATAGAATGGAAAGAGATGTTTCCGGTTGAACACACTTTTTTACCCCCTTTATCGGCAAACTTCAAAACAATAAACGTCGCCCAAGCAACCCTCCCCCATCACACAATAATACTTGCATTTCGTGAAGCACTTTGTAAAAATTGATCACTCGCTCGATTCATCTGGCTATTTTATGTTAAAACAACTTTTTCAAGAAGCTGGAATAACAACTCATTCATACAATATGGGTGGTAATGTTGTAGGAAAGACAATAACTTTATGTATGAGTGAGTGGTACAGTCATATATGCATACGACGCATATATACAGTACTAGCTGTACCCGCGGGCTTCGCCCCGTTTAACTTCATAAGTATTCGCATGGCTCATTCACGTCCTGGTTGAAGTTAGTTCGCTACACTCACTCACCTTCAGGTTAGCTCGTTCGCTACGCTCACTCACCTTTTGGTTGGAAATTAGCTGTTGTCATAAATTTAAAAAAAATTAATAGTGGTGCACCCTGTTGTTAATCCTTGTAACTTTTATGCAATTGAAAATCATAGAACAAAACCAACTTGTTTAATTGAAACAGCTGTTAGTATTCATTAATTCCTTTTAAATATGAAAAATCATAAGATTAACATGGGGAACTACAGAGCCACTGGGGCGGAGCCCGAAAGGGTTTTTGAGATAAGAATATGCTTTAATGTTAATCGGGAATGTGAGCTATCATCATGCCAAATTTCAGCCCAATCCGTCCAGTAGTTTATGCGTGATTGAGCAACAAACACACACACAAACATACACACAAACATACACACAAACTCACAAACTTTCAGATTTATAATATTAGTAAGATGCATGCTTTACTTCACACACAACTATACACAATATTTATTTACTCTCATGTCAAATACGTTTTTCAAAAGCTTACAGTAATTAGTAATAGTATATGATCACAAACAAGTGGCGAACATTCTTTGATGTTTTCTGTTGATCTTTTAGTAGTCTTTTAGTAAAAGTGACGTTTTCCAGTCATTGAATATACACAACACTTTTCATAGTGTTCAATGTTGCAGGTGTGAGTCTAAAATCCCTCCTTTCGTAAGTTTCGGTAAATTTAATCGTAACGAGGTACCCTGGTAACTTTGCTATCCTCAATGTTGGCATGATCCAACAATTTAGTTCACAAAGGTTGTTTATTCTAATGTTTTTACCATCTCCAAAGAATGCGTTTTGGAAGCTCTCGCCTTTTACATACTCTCTCGACAACTTCTTGAGCTTTGGTGCCAAATTTACTGTTTCGTTGTATAACTAAGTAGTTGAGATAACAGTCAGATATTTTTCTAAAGTATTCCATTCTCACGAGGTAAATGTGACCACAGTTAGATTCGTTGAAAACAACAATAATATATGTAATAATGCTTAACTAGTGTGAACATTTTGTTGATATTTTCCATAATTTGAGGTGCCTTAACTGCATCTCTACCATAAACTCTGGTAGTCGGCTTTTATACTGTATAATGATATATTGAAATGATGCCCACGTCCCATACAACGATGCCAAGACCATCTAGACTTGGAGCTACAACATAGCCAGAGTGCCAGGTGCACCGTAAAATCAGCTGATTAATAACTCGACTATCTGTCAGCACAATGGCCACTTTCGTTACACCGAGCTGCACCAGTTAATGTGTCTACTTTTTCCTGTTTTGAAACATCCTAACAATAATACCTTTTCAAAATTTATATGAGCGCCGTGTCTAATCGGACATGCTTTTTGTTGGGAAAATCTTAGCTAAAAGAAAGATTTTCTAGAACAAATATGAGTTTTTATACCCATTGCTGACACTTATTACAAGATGAAGTGGTGTTAAAAGGGAGTTATCAATAAAAAAAAACTCGGAACGCAATTTAGTAGAGTGGTTCAAAACCAGACTTACACTTGAACAGCCCATAGCAGTATGTATTTTATTGGACAACAAATCGCATTAAAATTAATAACATAGCTACGTCAAAATGTATACAAATTATTGTAAACCCGTAAAAAGTACTTTATATTGTCAATTAAATTTATATTGTAACTGTTTAACTCTTTATGTCTGCGTTCGGCTATTTCGGGACAGACTTACTTCGTGGTTTCGGTATATATTCGATTTAGTTTAATACTTTTATCAGTTTCTCCTACTGTATATCTTTGTAGTTTGGCCTATCTTCTGTTATATCATGAGGTAGGAGAGGACTCGTTGAATAATTTATACAAAACCCGCTGCTTTGACTGCGATCTGAATTATCGAATGAGCCAACAAACGAATCAGGAAATGAAATATGTAATATGTTAAATCAAAATTTCAGATCTGCAGCTACATACAAAACCTTTTTCGTCGTTTATAAAACCTCCCAGCGAAATTTCTCTGGATCAATCAAATACCACTATAATAATGATAATTATCTACAGAATGATAATCGGAAACTCTTGCAAACATGCTCGGATACTCGACTTGTTTCTACAAATCTACTCGAATCAAATCAATATCGAGACAGTATCGATTACCGAGTATCGAGTGTCGAGTTTCGAGTGTCGAGTGACGAGTATCGAGTGTCGAGTTTCGAGTGTCGAGTGACGAGTATCGAGTGTCGAGTTTCGAGTGTCGAGTGTCGAGTTTCGAGTGCCCTCGACCGGTAGTTGATTATACAGCACCTTCACGCTGGTGTGGCATTGTCGCAGCCTTCGCATACCTCAACACGGGACAGACCTTGTCATCGTACTGTGTGGAAGGCCCCGAGGTGTGGAAACTGAAAATATATGCACGAATCAAGCAAGAGGTCAAGCAAAAAAAAGTCAAAAGTAGGCTATGTCTTGTAGTGCACACACAGGAATGGTCAATCTGAAACAGTTTAGGAACCTATATGTACGGAAAGTCATAAATTACCCTTAAATAGTAAATTTACCCTTATACTGTCAACTCACAAGACGATAAATACATACAAGAAAAGTTGGTAAGTGGTGATCGATTTCAATTTGACACTCCAATCATCATCAGACCCAATAATCCTTAAATAGTAAATTTACCCTTTTACTGTCAATTCACAAGGCGGTATAAATACACCGGTTGTCGGTTTTCGGTTGTGGTATAAATACAAGAAAAGTTGGTAAGTGGTGATCGATTTCAATTTGACACTCCAATGACAACGTACATTTAATAGCACGTACAATGCTGATGAAGAAGTGATTTAGAACGTGTAGTTTTAAGCCCAATAAATAAATTACAGTGGGAAATCGTTTTAGCAAAAAGGTTTTCAGGTTTACGATCTAGACTCTGATCTGTCCTCATATAGGGTTGTCGGCTTTAAACATTTAAGGTAAACACCTTTAAGTTAAATAAAAAACATATAATCAATCTAGAGGTTAAAATACCTTTAATCCGTCAGTGTGATCATGTTACCGACGTCATATGTCAGCCGGTCATCGGTGACTTATGATCACACTGACGGATTAAAGGTATACCTCTAGATTAATTTAAACTATAGGTCGTCCAGTGGTCGAAACTCGACCAAAAATATCTAGTGTGCGGACTTTTATAATTTTCATAACACCACTGTGAATAAAATATATGATTGGAATTTTTTATATTTGTTTGTATTTTCTGTTTATATTTCGTTGTTATTTCGTCACCAGCATGGCAACCCATAAAGCACATGTTAATTCTTTTTTAAATTTCAATTTTTTTCATGCTTATTTTGGAGCCTATTTTAATTTTTAAAGGGATTCTGCACATATAGGCTACAGGAAAATATCTTTCTAACAGTATGCGTAGGCCTAGATTTCCCCTGCAATGCACACGAGCTGAGAAAAAAAGGCTTTAAAGAAAGATGCTTAAAGGGACAGTGTCACTCTTTTTCTTTGAGACAAACTTCAAGCTGTAACAATGTTCATTGAGTTCATTGGATTCCTATTTCCTATGGAAAGACAATAGTGGACCGTTTAAATTGTTTTTATGGGGGGGGGGTTCAAACAGGAATTATTGATTATGAGTACATTTTTTCATGTACAATATATCATATCTACAATCGGAGTCAGTTTCACGATCCTCTCCCTAAAATAGCACTGGAGGTAGCTATAGACTAATAGAAGAGGGATGCAATATGTATACCAGATTAGTTGCACACCGTATACACTATAATCTTTGCGGAAGGTATAGGGTAATATAGACAATGTTGAATCCAGCTTACCAAAGATGAGACCTACGTTTATACGGATGTTCTTCTAAAAGAAGGATGTATAAACATAATACGAATGGTTATAAAGACTATTGTCTGTTAATAAACTTGTAATTTTCTACCATGATAAATTTGGTAACAAGCTTTAGTAATCTAGACACATAAGAAAGTAGAGGGATATTCCACCTAAAGAGCCGGTGAAAAGCCTTCACATTCCGTGCATTGTGGCTGAGTCATAGGCCTTGGTGTGAAGCTGTTCTTTCAACGGGTATGTGTAAAAAAATCCTTTGGGCGGTGAATAGCAAAAAGCGTTGAAATAACCAATCCACAGGTATGGTTAAATCTATAACTATACTCATGCCCTTTCCAATATGGGAGTGTTCCTGAACGCCATTTTTTACCCGGTGTTTAGGGGAGCAGCCCTAATTGATAAGATTATTTATAGAATACTAGCTGAGTACCTACCCGTCCTTCGTACGGGGTTGGTATACAATGTTTATTGTAGTTAAATTCTCGTGCTTTGCATTTGCAATGAGAGAGGACACGTTTTGAGAAAATTTTGGTTTACTATAATCTACGGTATACCATATATAGTATATAGAATATCTACCATAGCCATAATATTCTACCACTTCACCTAAACAATAGAAAGAAGTAAAGTTCTCACACTCAGGGTTTTGTTGCTGCTTGGTTCAAATTAGCTGTTGTCATAAAATGTATAAAGAACTAATGGTGCTGTACCCTGTTGGTAAACCGTGAAACCTTTTAATGCTATTGAATATCATAGAAATTGTGTATTTGAAACAGCTGGCAAAATATTTAATTCCTTTTAAATATGAATACTCATAAGGTTAACATGGGAAACTCTAGAGCCGCTGGGGCGGAGCCCGAAAGGATTTTTGAGGTAAGAATACGTCTATATGTTAATCGGGAATGTGAGCTATCATCATACCAAAATTCAACACAATCCGACCAGCAGTTAATGCGTGATTGAACTTCAAACAAACAAACAAACAAACAAACAAACAAACAAATAAACAAACAAACACACAAACTTTCACATTTATAATATTAGTATGATTCTTATGTAAAAAATGTATGATGTAGGCAAACTGCAGTGTCTTTCAATGTGTCCTTCAAAACATGAATTTGTTTGAAAGAATTGGGAAGTTAGTTAACTTATTTTGTATTCTCTAATTACTTAGTATACTTACTTGGTATACTAATTAGTGTTACTTAAAATTTATACTACACAGTTGTCCTTGATCATTGGGCTTTTAGTGGATGATCTTACATCTGAAGTACATTGAATAACATAGGCCTAACACTATGTTCAATGGTGGGTAACTAAGCTGTCATCTCATACATACAACACTCAACGTTTAGCCTACTCATCTCCTGATGTGTTGGCATCACCTCTATGTAAACAATAGTTTTAGTTTTATTCTTTATTTTAATTACCACCCTAGTTCCATAAAATATCTTCTCATCCCCTACGAGTTTCCACATTGCGCGGAGTTTACAGAAACTTTCCCACTGTTTCAGTTCCGAGCCGCCCATCCAATTACAGCCAGCACGAGGACTACTGGAGCCGAACTAATGGCGTGTATAGTTATTGGCTTTCCAGCTTCAATAGCTGAGATGATTTCGGCGGGAGAAAGAAAATGGTGGATTGATTGTGGAAAGCGGTCGAAGAGTGTAAGGGTTCCCACGGCAGCGTGGCTTTGTATCGACCGATTGTTGCCCCGAGATTGATCCTGGACCCCTAGGGGGTAGCATTGGCACATACCTGTCCATCGATACCGATACCGACTGTGGCGGTAATAATGTCTTCCTGTTGGTACCTACAGTTATCGGAACTAGAGGCCGCGAACGCTGCGGGATGTGAGAAAACCGCTGGGAGTATTTTTAAAAATAAAGTGAGTGGTTTTGGAAAATGTGAAATCAACAATTGTATTATTATTTATGACAAAATAACATTTAATTTATGTTTTCATACGATTTACTAGTGTGCTGGTAGTTTTTACCCGTGCATAGCTTCACTGTGAGGAGAGAACGCAAAAGATCAGTAGAGCCTTTAAACAATTCTAACTAGATTACAGTATCTACAAAAATATGTAATATACACACGTTTATCTCAATTCCCTACGTATTCATACGAAATACGTTCTCTGCATCAGAGTTATTAAAAATTCACTGGATTTAAAAACAAATATTTGCAACTGATTTGATGTGTGGAAATGGCTAAAATCAACTTTTGATCGTGTGCAAAAGTTCCGTTTAAATAGTTTTATAGTTTTTGCAATAGTAGAAAGATGGATAGATACTACACTTTTAAGATACTTGTAGTTTACGCTCTAATTTTGTTGCTAATGTGAGAAGTAGAAAATGAATCGGAGTAGTAAGGTAAAACGAATTGTTTTTACTTATGGAATTGTAAGTTCGAGAATTGGTCTGTAAACATAAATTCGAAGGGTTTACAAGTATACCATCAACTTTAAATGAGCATAATCCAATAGAGATTGGACTGATTCATTTATGTACAAACAGCAAAGGACCAATAATTAACCCCTGAGGTGCACCGTAATCCCTGTCGGATCTTAGACATCTTCCTCAACACTCTGCCACCTATCTGGTAGATAATTTGATAAGTTGAAAATTATATGATCCAATGATCGTCTATGGGTCATCGATTCTTTTAGTGATCAGGTTGTTTTTGTGTTGAATAGCTACAAAACCTTAAGAGAATCCAATCCATACAATTACCCTTTTCTCACCATAAAGCCTTCCAGAGCAACAAATCTTCAGACAAAAACAGCTCCGCCCAAGAAGCCACGATCGGTTTAGAGCAAAGACCACCCCGGGCTCAAAGACACCAAAGTTCCTCCGTGGATTCGTCAGGGTGCAACCAAGACAAGGAGTGTCGACATGTCCTGAGCATCCTCAATGGAGTTCCCACGCTCGCCTCATTGTGTCCTTTGTGACAAACATAATTAACGGTTTTGTTGAACCTGCTGTAGCTGTCGACACCATCCTCCTATGGGGGCTTTCGCTTGTATCCGCTCCACTCAGCCAGTCACCTCTTTCTGTATGGAAGTGATACCTACATTAAAAACTCAAAGCGGCATTATAAAGAAGTGAGAAGTGTTCAGGGCTATTGCCTAAGTCTCTTGAGGATTGTCAGATACATACCATACCAGCATGTTACTAGGAAAATGTCTTACTATGCTAGTTGGTAGACGCAAAATGTCGTTAGTATTTATGAAATCATTCACGGTTAAAAGGTATGAGTCTAATGTCAAAGAAATAACTAGTCAACATGTCACACGATATATTTAGCTCTGATACTTAAGTGCAGTTCGTAGACCATAGATTTATAAATCATTAATGTTTTGCTTCATTGGATTTGCACATTCAGCAACAACAAAATAACCCAATAAACTCTATTAAAGATCCTTGTAGCCTCAAATCTGGCATTGTAACAAGACATAAGCATTTTCTATTGTGACTGCCGCTTCATGCATATGCTATCTATATGTGCTCCTGTATGTTAAATGTGTATGTTATTGAGAAGGCAAATAAGACTAATGTATGTTTATTTTAACATGTATTCCCACTTTTCAAAATAGACTCCTGTTTAGTCTTCACTTCAGCCGTAATTTAATTTTACGCCCATTTAAATATTGGATGGCAATGTTTTATTCAACGATATGATAGTTGAGACACAAACTAAAATCCATGGACACTACGTAAACTGTGATATTATTATCATTATCAATTACGATGGAGACGCCACCTAGTTGGGTATTTTAACCAAAATATGAGTGAAGGATGAGTGTATAATGATGTGAAATGGTGTGTGTAGATTTGTTACTGACTGAGATCATCTGTGTATTACAAAACTTAAAGTAGTAGTTAGCATCTCTTTAGATCATGAAATAGTATTCGGCATTCTTAGAGACAAGTCTTATGAAGTAAAACACCAAAATGTGTACAATCAAGTAAAGACCGGTTACGTCCCGTTTCGCAAAACCACCCCAAGTCAGTGAAAGTTTACTAATAGTAAATTTAATTTACCGGCCACTTAATATATGAGAGGTGTTTGTCATAATTGTGGCTGGGATGTATTTAATTGACAAATTACTCCGTAGCACGCAAGGGGGTGTAAGGGGGCACGCGTTCAGCTGTTGTACAGGGGTGAGGGCTGGCCATGTGGCCAATCATATGTTTATGTGGGGAGGGTGTTAACGACTGTACAGTACTTGACTTTAAGGGTATGCTTTAACTGTAACATGAGGTTTAATTGGGGTTCCCATTTATCATGGGGTAAAGGTGAAGTGTCGAATTAACTACAGGGAAAGTAAAACTAGAGTTACTAGACTGATAGTATTTTTATTATTTAATTGTTTTTATGGTGATAAACTCTAACAACAATTTTATAACAGTTGAATGTTTGAACACGTCTTTGGAGGCTCAAAAATCAAGCAGTTGTAGTATTCGGAGAGGTTATTGATTGAGATCGTGTTTTAAATAGTCTTTGACTATGTATGTTTCGTTCGTAACAACTTACAGCAAAGTTTCCTCAAGTGTTTTTACCTGATGACGTGGTTAAGTGCGAAACAGCTGTAGTCGCACTAAACTACACAGTATCGTTTTACTAGCACAAGTAATTTAAACCTGAATTTCGCTTAGTTTGATGAGCTAATGATGAAAATATGAAACCCACAACCTATACTGAATCCAACTTTAACAAACGTTAAAATCCATTCGTGAGTATAATGCCAAATATGATTTATTAAACAAAATAGATACAAGAAATACAACGGCAAAGAATAATAATTCCTCGAATTGACTACAAGCACGTGCTCGAGGAGTTAATTTAAATTCAACTACGCTGCTTCAGCCGTTGCATATGTCTGGTGATGGCATTGTAATGCCTAAACGGCCGTAGCGAAATTTACAGCTTTTGAGCTGTATGGACAAATGTAGATGCCCTTAAGTTTTTTTATTCAAGACATGATTAAAACGTTAACATCGACGGGACACTCTAGAAAAAAATAAGCGTAAAATGCAGATCACAAAGAACTTCACACCAGATATAAATAGCCACCTGCTATCGTTCATTGAGCTTTGATTAAATATTCTACACACACCGCACATGATACTGTAAACCTAATTATTTGCCATCACCACAGCGAGTAGCTGGGCTCCTAATTACCGGGGTTTTCAATTCACACGCACGCTTCCCGCGCGTTTTCAGGAAGAGTGTTTGTGGATGCATTGTGGTCTCGCCAATCAATCAATTAGTTCTCGGTGTAGTTCCGGTGTGTCGGTGGGATGATATACTCACTTCCGGGTCCCACCTGGCCACCCCCCCCCCCCCCATATGTCACCCAGCATCCTTCCAGGGGTCCATAATCTACATCCTCGTGTACAAGCAACTTGCGGTTGGTCCCCAGACCACGTGGTTAGGAGAAGTTCCGTTTTATTTTAAACACGGAGAAAAAACATATTATATTATTGGGGATATGTTGGAATGCTTCCGCGAGTAAATAATCGTGGAATTGACCACTATACAAACTAGCTGTTACCCACGGGCTTCACCCCGTTTGACTTCATAAGTATTGATAAAATTATTGATTGGTTAAGTTAAGCTGAAATAATCAAAATATAATACAGTAATACAAACAAATAATCACACCTGAGTTTAATAAGGTAATACATTAAAAGAATAACAAACAAACAAGTACAGCTGAGGTATTTTTAACATTAGGTACTGTACCTATATGGAAAGTTCCTTTTAGAAAGGAATTACGACCTTAAAGGGCAATTTATGAAATAATGGATATTCTTGCGCAAGGTTTCTCGTCATGACGAACATTTTAAGTATGGTTTATGGGGGTGTGACTTGTAGTTTTCTCAAAAGTTCATGGGTACTGTACTTCGGGACCTACATCTTATCTTATATATTTAAAAAATTTGGTTATTCTTTTCCGAGTTCGTTTGGCTCTTCTACCCGACCGATTTTCATGATTGAGGTCTCGAATTGAAGGTATGCACGTACAAATTGGCCATCAAGCATCGGCATAAATGTATCTATAATCCCACTCGGCATATTCGTAAACAAAATTTGCCCCCCATGTATTTCTTATGGGAGTTAAATTTGGTTTTTCTTTGCCGAGTTCGTTTGGCTCTTCTACCCAACCGATTTGCATGATGAGGTCTCAAATTGAAGGTATGCACGTACAGATTTGCCATCAAGCTTCCGCATATATTTATTTGCTGTATTACTCAACTAAATAATAAGAATCATTTTTACGTACCAACACATCACTGTAATTTAAAAATTAGTTATCATTCGTGTTGCACCTTTTTTATAAAGTCGTAATACAGACGTATTCAATTTAATTGATGTCTTAACTGTATGAGTTTTGCTTTTTCTTTCTGAATTCCAAAATGTTAGTTTATGCTAAGAAAATGATAACTCATTTCAGTAAAACATTTTGTTCAGTAAACCATCATGAATTGTTTACAATTTACGTTGTTTATGTATCAATAGTTCGTGGCCTATTTTGGTAATTTTTATTATAAATTACCAATCTAAATTGGCTTTCATTTTTAAGCTGTATATTAGCTATTCAAATCGGACGAGTTTCAAGCAAACACAAGGTGGACAACCATCATCAAATTATTTTTCATAAGGTTTTTCTATGATTAAAACTCAATCTCAAAATAATCAGTAAATTATAGGCTTTAATTTGAGTTTTTGATCATTTAAATCAGTTAAGCTCAAGATACTGCATTACTCAATCAAAAATTTGATAATTTCTCGTATATTATATTTATTTTAACGCTGCGGAGCAGCATGGGTCCTCTAGTATGGATTTGAAATCGGAGAGAAAATACAACTGTACAGAATTTTTCATGTTTCATCATAGATAAAAAGGACTCCTTTTATCTATGGTTTCATGTAGAGTGTTGGAAAGCTCTTAAACGTGCAATACACATGACCATAAGAAGGTTTCTTTAAACATCGCAAAGTCTGTTCAAGTGTTAAACTATGTTAATGGAATTGTTATGTGGAACCAACATGTTTCTTAAAATGTTATAAGTGACCGGACAAGACATATCTTGTCTGTGTTTTGTTCCGTAGAAGCGTAAATAAAACTACTGCATCAATTGTGTTGGAACTTTTGCCTAGTCCTCCAAGTGAGCACTTTTAATACATGTTTACTTGCACGTTTTGCTTACATGGTTTTCTTATTCCTCTGCACATTTCATGGAGTATTTAATACTGTACAGCATGAATAAAATACATCGATATTGTTTCAACCAAGGTAAATTAAGTAAGTAGGTATTACACTGATTCTATGTAATTTAGTACCCTAATTCCCAATTTTAGAACTCTAGGGATTACCTGTAGAATGCTCCAAAAATGAAGTAACTCGCCTCAGAATGGTCCCGCTATTCCAACTCACTCTGACAACTAACCTAGTTAAAACAAAAGGCTAATTTTCAGTAGACGTAACGACAAACACAAAGGCGCAAGATTTACAAGGGCAAAGACAATATTTTACAACAAATGTCAACAACTAAGTGAGGGCCAGACTTACAACTGCCTTCTGAGAACAAACTGCACCCGGGGCTGCCTTCACTGCCTTCACTGCCTTCAGTAGTAGACGACTCAATCGCCCTTTGTTTCAACCGAAGACAGTTTGTCCATCTGATATACAGCTTGTTGCTAGAAGGACCATTAGCGTGTACAAGATAAATGATGAAGGTTCAAAAATGAATTTCCTGTTAAAATAAAACACGATGATACCCGAGAGTTACATAGTAAATTTAAAATGATCGGCTGGCGACAGCAGTGGGCTCGTGAATTTACTGGTGAATTTGTGTAATTTCAATGCTCTTCAGTTCGAATGGTATAGTGGTGTATTGTTTGGTTCGCTAAGAATTTGTGTTGTCGAAGTTGACACTAGTGTTTTAGGATGAAGACTGTACTCGTTATTTTTTCCGTTTTTAATATGTCTATAGGAAGTATTGGACCGAAAAATAAAGAAATAGAATGTACGGAGACAGTTGCTTGGTATACTATAGAACGTCTACATCATCGTTTTAGTATGTTAAGGAATAATTCATTCAATCATTTATGAGACATCCAACCCTCAGTCTTTCCCTCTTTGTTTGCTTGCGAACGACTCAGTTGTTATCTACGAAAATACGTCCTGCTACAGAAATCGGTATGCTCACATCACCATGAATCAAGGACATGTATCCGAATGTTATAAAAATAATCAAAGGTATATTTATCTCGAAGAACAAATAACAGTAATTGATACTCTTAAATTCTCAATGCTATAACAATTCTAGAGAATGCATAGAAAACAATTTCATTGGAAGTGATGGAATCATCATAATAACAGAAATCAATCAAACTGACAGAAACCGAGGATCGGTTTGAGTAAAAGTAATGTAATGATATGTTATATTATATTATTAAAGTAATACAGTCGAATTCTTGTAATGGCTTAACTGGCTTTAGGCCTTTTTCCCAATACAATTAAAGGCATTAAGCACATCTAAATGAAGCTTAAAGTGTGTAGATTTGCCGAAAAGTATTGGTTCGAAAGAATTTATTAAGGGCTCTTCTCCGGCTCGAAAGAATTTCTGGGCTCTGCTCCACAGGCCAACTTCTAAAGGGCTACTAACTCCTCACGCTTCCAAAGTTTAAATAATTTAATTAGCTAAATGGAACAGCTGTCGATACAATTAACAGGTTTTTTTATTTTGCTTTATTTACAACTAGCTGGCCCGACAGACGTCGTCCTGTCCTATTGTGGTTTTATGTCCCATGCTCGTTCATTTTCAAGATGAGCTCGTTCGCATGGCTCAATCACGTCCTGGTTGAAGTTCGTTCGCTACGCTCACTCACCTTTAGGTTGGAGCTCGTTCGCTGCGCTCACTTGCCTTCAGGTTAGCTCGTTCGCTACGCTAACTCGCCTCCAGGTTGAAGTTCGTTCGCTACGCTCACTCACCTTTTGGTTGCAAATTAACTGTTCTCATAAATTAAAAATAAATATAGTGCTGCACCCTGTTGGTAAACCTATTAACTTTTTAATGCTATTGAACATCACAGAATCAAATTGTTTAGTGGCACCAGCTGTTAAGATTCTTTAATTCCATTTAAATATGAGTACTCATAAGGTTAACATGGGAAACTCCAGAGCCACTGGGGCGGAGCCCTATTGACGGATCTGCACCAAACTTCACACAAACCATCCTTGAATAATGCTTAATAATGCCTGAAAGTTTCATTACAATCTGTCGAGCAGTTTTGGAGTCCATAAAGGACAAACATACAAATATACAAACATACAAATATACAAACATACAAACATACATTGGATTTTATATATATAGATCAGGAAATTTGTGTGCTATTTAGTAAGAGGGTTATGTTTAGTGAAAGGACTATGTTTTATATATAGTGAAAGGTAGTGAAAGTTTTGTAGAACTCAGTTCACAGTTTTCTTCGGTTTTCTAAAGTGGCATGACTAAAATTGAAGAGGTAAGGTAAGACAACCTTTCTATGAAGTATCAATATCTAGAAATTTATGTTATTGCTGCACTAAGGTGTGTTGGTCATTTCTTTTGGTTCTTAGTTAAGTTTTCATTCTGAAATCACTTACAGATCTAAATTATTTTCATACAGCAGATCTAAAAAACAACATTATTCTCTTCTGTATTCTCATTCCGTTACGAACCACGGGTGTATCAGCTTGCGGAATATTATAATTCTATGGCCACTGTTTACTTTATTTAGAAAAAAATATTTCTCCTATGAAGTCGACAAAAATGAACCCCCACAAAACCTAATGGCTTATGGAATGTTAATCCGATTTTTGTTTAAATTACAGTAATTTGAATCTGCATACAAGCTATCTCCGGATGTAATTGATTTGCACTCTTAGATACACCTTAAATTTTGACCTGCACAACTCCCGTAATTGTAAACCAATTTTCTATCTGAAAATCACCATTATACTCAACTTTAAACCTTGTCTGTGAACACAATAACTCGAGTAAATTTGGTTAGACTTTTTATGAAATGTTGGTATGAATGTATGTTTGATTAAACGTGCGTTGGCGAACTATAGTTCGGCCGCTTAGAAAGCGACCTCTCTAGCATTGGTTAGCATTAGCGCGCAGGTCGCTATCAAGCGGCCGAACTATAAATAGTAAGATCGGGTGATGAAAAGAGGGTGTAATGGGGTTTTAAACTTTTCCTGTAAGTTTTAATTTTACCCTTAAATCGTTAAAATGCCCAATTTTTCACAACCATCGGGTAGAGCTTAAAAAATAAATAATTTTGTATATTTAAGTGTTGTAGGTACGATTAAATATTACCGTGAAAAACATATATGCCTACATTAAATTCCTATTTTTATGGAGGAACAAAAAACAGTTGTAGTTTGTTTTTTAGGTAGATTATTTTTTATCAAATTTGGAAAATGTATTTATTTCATACTATTATTACATTAAAAGAAAATGTATTACCTTCTCTTTACGGTACCATTCCTTTTTTGAGTTAATGGTTATGGAGAAAATTAAGAAATATTAAATTGCCATGTTTTATTCTTATTGAGAATTAATACTTTTTTAATACTTTTCTTTGATATGGCGGCCATACAAAGTAGGTATTTTAAGCCAAGTATGAATGGAGATGATTAGTTGAGCGGAGCGAGCGAAGCGAGCGAAGCTCTTATACGTCGACTTTTATGCATTTCGTAATACGCAAACTCCTCCTAGACGGCTGAATCAATCGTTTTCAAATTTTGGATGGTGATAAAGACCATATCGGTGAGTGCCAACATCTATATTGCGATAAAAATAACTCTCAGGAATCCGCCCCACTGGGTCTCAAAGTTTCAATGAAATCCTTATGGAAACAGCATTTGACACATAAACAAAGACATATGATCAGCTGTTGACTTTTGAATGAAGTAGATAAAGAAATAGCTGATAGCATTATTCCACAGATATTAGAACAGAAACAGTATGAATCATAAATATAATCAAATGACGAAACTAGCTTGAGGTCCGTGACGTAGGAAGTGCTAAAGGAAGTACTAAAGGTGAGCAGTCTGGAGTGTGGAAACTGTTTATGGCGATTAGATTTAGGTATCTGCATTCCAAAAATTATAAGGGAAGGGAGGAAAACGGGTCCGTGACGTAGGAAGTGAGGAAGGAAGTAGTCAAGGCGAGCTGTCCGGAGTGTGGGATCTGCTTATGACCATTACATTAAGGTATTTGCAATCCTATGATGCTATGGGAAGGGAGGAAAACACGTCCGTGACGTAGGAAGTGGTGAAGGAAGTAGTAAAGGCGAGCAGTCCGGAGTGTGGGAACTGTTTATGACGATTAGATTGAGGTATCTGCAATCATAAAATGCTATGGAAAGGGAGGATAACGGGTCCGCGACGTAGGAAGTGATGAGGGAAGTAGTCAAGGCGAGCTGTCCGGGGTGTTGGAACAGTTTTTGACGATAAGATTAAGGTATCTGCAATCACAAAATGCTATGGAAAGGGAGGGAAGCAGGTCCGTGGCGTAGGAAGTGGTGATGAAAGTAGTAAAGGCGAGCAGTCCGGAGGGTTGGAACTGTTTATGACGATTAGATTAATGTATCTGCAATCATAAAATGCTATGGGAAGGGAGGTAAACAGATCCGTTACGTAGGAAGTGGTGAATGAAGTAGTAAATGTGAGCAGTCCGGAGTGTATGAACTGTTTATGACCATTAGACTAAGGTATTTGCAATCCTATGATGCTATAGGAAAGGAGGGAAACAGGTCCGTGACTTAGGAAGTGGTGAAGGAAGTACAGGCGAGCAGTCCGGAGTGTGGGAACTGTTTATGACGATTAGAATAAGGTATCTGCAATCATAAAATGCTATGAAAAGGGAGGGAAACAGGTCCGTGGCGTAGGAAGAGGCGAATGAAGTAGGCAAGGCAAGCTGTCCGGAGTGTGAGAACTGTTTATGACGATTAGATAAAGGAATCTGCAATCCTTAAATGCTATGAGAAGGGAGGTAAACAGGTCCGTGACGTAGGAAGTGGTGAAGGAAGTAGTAAATGCGAGCAGTCTGGAGTGTGGGAACTGTTCATGGCCTTTAGATTAAGGTATCAACAAACATAAAATGCTATGGGAAGGGAGGAAAACGGATCCGCGACGTAGGAAGTGATGAAGTAAGTAGTCAAGGCGAGCTGTCCGGAGTGTGGGAACTGTTTTTGACGATTAGATTAAGGTATCTGCAATCATAAAATGCTATGGAAAGGGAGGGAAACAGGTCCGTGGCGTAGGAAGTGGTGATGGAAGTAGTAAAGGCGAGCAGTCCGGAGTGTTGGAACTGTTTATGACGATTAGATTAATGTATCTGCAATCATAAAATGCTATGGGAAGGGAGGTAAACAGGTCCGTGACGTAGGAAGTGGTGAAGGAAGTAATAAATGCGAGCAGTCCGGAGTGTAGGAACTGATTATGACCGTTAGATTAAGGTATTTGCAATCCTATGATGCTATGGGAAGGGAGGGAAACAGGTCCGCGACGTAGGAAGTGGTGAAGGAAGTAGTAAAGGTGAGCAGTGTTGAGTGTGGGAATGGATTAATGTATCTGCAATGCTAAAATGGTATGGGAAGAGACTGTATACTGCAGACTGTAGACCGTAGGTTAAAATTATTACGATGCACGAATAGATACATATTTTCGATACATGCAATCGTTTACAATCGAAATTTACAACTGAGTTGAGAACAGCAGATTTTTACTCCATAGAGGATAAAAACTATTTTTACTTCCTAAAGAGTAAAAATGCTACTTTAGACCCGCAACGCATGCATTAAAAACGACTGGTATTACTGCAGTATGACCAAAACAATATAATATAAACCCTTGATGACTCCGCTCAATTTTGTGGATGCCTCTGCAAACGCCACCTAGTAAACTGATTTTTATTTATATATTTTGATATAACTTGGCAAATTTATTTATTTTACACTAAGCTACTGTATTAACATTTTACCATAAATCACGCATCCCTATAGCAGAATATGGAATAAATATGACTTGATATGAAAATATTTTAGTAAAAATCTAATCAGACAAATGGGAATGAATTCGTATAGTCTGGAGGTTTTATGAGGTGGGGTTATTTTACTTTTTGTGGTTAAAACATCAATCAACTAAAAAGAAAATTACTTCTTAGTTGTGAAAACTAAAGCATTTTTTCTTACCTGCGATGTATTCGATTATCATGTTACCGTATTGAGTGCTTTGAAGCCATGCGTCTACTGCAATCATCATAGCTAGAAAGATCATCTCACCTTCCACTTCCACACTCTCTCGTATATAGATTAACATACACAACACTTTTTGGCCGAGACCTTATTTGAAACTTCATCTTAAAAGATTACCATGTGATTAAGATAACAGTTAACTTTTAAATCCACTAACATATGTTGGCATGTTTGTTTAATTTAACAAGTACGTCAGATTTAAACCTACAAAACTGGAAGCAACCGTGTCGGCCATGTTTGTTTCGAAACGAACAATCTCGTTGTACATAGGTAGATGCTAGCTATTACCAGCACTCAATGTGTTCAGTAGACCGAGGCTACAACAATATGCATTGTAGCCACCGTCACACAACGCCAACAACCAGCAACCAGCAACCAGCAACCACTCCATACCACAACTCCGCCCCTTTTACGTAACAACACCACCCGAGCGGAACCCAACAGGCCTGAATTTCTCGTACTTATTGTGTTGAAACCATCCTCCATTGTGGTCAACAGTGTTTCAAAATGGCGTTGAAAAATTCTCGGAATTTCTAGACTTGGAAGTGTTTCCACATTCTATTGCGCGAGTTGGACGGTGGATCATGTTCATCTGAATTTCAGGTGCTTGAGAATCCTTTGTTGAATAGTTAGGCTGTGTGCATTGTTTTTGATTTTTTTAAATTCAACTAGTTTTAAGATTGGTCATTGGTTTTTAAATTGAGGAATATCTTTTCGAATTTCTAGACTTGGGAGTCTTTCCACAAGCTATTACGCGAATACTAATCTTAGTTGGAGTTTAAAAAAGGATTTTGTCAATTTCAGTGTCATTCAAGGTTTGAAGGTTATTCACAATCTCAGGTGTTGAAATTGGTTGGGATGTGCATGATATATTTGTTACTTTTCCATTCAAGTAGTATTTATGGTGGATTAGTTATTTGGTATGAAATGGAAAAATTATCAATAGTTTATTTTTTCAAAACAAACATTTAAAAAAAAATAGTACATCTCGGCAATCAACTGACCACTTTATCCAGTAGTTGTTATTACAACTACTGGTTAAAGTGATGGACAACCCTGTATACACAAAACCTATCAGTATCAGCATAAACATTGTTTAGTCTTATCAGACCGTTACTTGACACTCATGTTGCTATCAAAAGAATTATCTAAATTAATTAGGTATACTTTTAAAATTTAAACATAATTAATTGACAGCCTGAAATTTAAGGAGGTAATGAACACAAAATATCTCAATTTACAGACAATTTAACAAGAAGGATGAACACATATTTAAATCGAACTATATACGTAAGAATGTTGTGAGCTAAATGGAAAAACAAAGTACATACGGAGATAGTAAAACAAGCGCTTATTATTGAGCGGAGCGAGCGAAGCGAGCGAAGCTCTTATACTACACTCCTGCTTTTTTATTACAAATACTCCTCCTGAACGGCTGAAGCGATCTTCACGAAATTTAACACAGTCATAGTACCCAACCATGGGAAGGTATAAATCTGAAATGGTACAAATCGGACCATAGGAATATTCCCTACATGAATGCAAACTTTTAGAAATTTAACATGGGCCTTATGGGTTAATTGGTTGCCATGACATTATTTGCGAGTAAACAATAAAAAGTAAACAAGAGCCTCGACATATGTTAGTCAACAAATCTACCACATTATAAATACAGTACAAAAGAAAAAATCTGATGAATACTAAAGAGCATATTAGTTAATTGCATGTAATACGAAGTGATTAACAATCAGTCATATATTGAGTGATTAAAATTATGACGTTTATATTTAATTGTATAATCGTTCTGTTCTTTTTAACAACAATGAATAGTCAACTAATTAGGCCTAGGCCTATGTAGCGTGGAGAAGGAGAAGTTAAAACGAGGGCATTAAAAAACACTATAACATAATTATACCGACAAAAATCACACTGCCCTTGATTTGCAAGTAAATTTGTAAAAAAATGTACCTGTAGCTAAAAATACAAAATAATTTTACGAAATGAAATCACAACCACTTGGTTTACAGATAAGGTTTACAACTAAATGGTGTAACTTAGACAATAAAATCCCAAAGGATTAACACTAATATTGCTGTGTGCACTTCGAAAATAATTAATCATTAATTAAATTAGGACTATATGCTCCTCTGTCAAATTCATGAGAAGATGTAACAACGTCGTTTTAAACCAAATATGCCTACTGGTAGGCCTATTGTCTACCACCTCGCTTTACTCTGCGATACTAACTTACAAAATAGTTTTAAACATTGCCATGTAGTAGTCTAAAGTTAGGTTGGAAAAAATATATAGGTTCCAGCTACTAGGAATAATAAGGTTTCAAGTTAAGCAAACTGCTTATTTTGATGTCATTATAAATGTTATGTAACGTACCGGTAAACCAATTCCTAAAGTTTTCACTTATTCTTTGTAGTCTACATTATAGTCGTATTGATAAATTGTATTGCACCAAAGGGAAATTTTGAAAGTGGTTGACAATATATTTCTTACTTTTAACTGCTGAAATAAAACTAGACCTAATTATATTATCGATTAGCCTATCTCAATTATTCGCTGTTAGGAAATTATTACAAACAAAAAGTTAATGTATTTATATAAAAAATGCATTCTTATCACAAAATTAAATTATAAATGTCTCAGATAAAAAAAACTGATTAGTGAAGTTAAGAGAAAATCATATTTTAACAAAATCAGAAGCAAAACTTTAAGGCCGCCGAGGAGATTCGAACCTGGGATCTCAAATAATGCACGTTATTGCCTTTTAATAATTCAGATATCGCATAGGTTTACCATGATTCATTTGCAGGATATAGAAATTATTGAGCAGAGCGTAGCGAAGCTCTTATCATTGACTTTATAACTTCTCTTATACTACACTCCTACTTTTGATTAATAGCATTGAGCATAATTTACTACAAAATGAAAAAGGGTTGCCAGAATTAGGCTAATGCACCATATTGCGTTTGGATACTGTAAATAACTTTTACAGTATTTTATGTGAGCAAGACGTGCCATTAATGTAGACTTTGAATATGTACTGCAATTCCTATTTGCAGTGTACAAATAGGAATTCCATTACGGTGAACCAAATATAACACTCATAGTTTCGATACTGCAATTACACAATTCGTTGACATGAACCCGACGCATAATTGACTTTAAATACTGCACATAGACATCCCATATAAGTGAAGCAGAAGTAGGCCTAAGCCTACCATTGACTTCGGATACTGCAATTCGGCATTTTATTTAAGTGAACGAAATAAATGGACCATGATTTAGGATACTGCAAGTAGACTATTCATTTACATGTACCGTTGAGTTTGGATACTACAAGTAAACAATCCGTCTACGTGAACCGGACGTACAATTGACTTTAGAATCTTTAAATTGGCATTACATTTATGCGAACCAAATGTATCATTGGCATTGGTTACTGAAAGTAGACATTTAACTTATGAGAACCAGATGAAACATAGAATATGGTTCCTGCAAGTAGACAATTCATTCACTTAATCCTGACTTATGATTGACTTTGGATACCTACTGCAATTAGGCATTCTATTTAAAATGCGAACCAAATATATCATTGACATTGAATTAATATGCTGGCTCCGCTCAATATTGCAAGCAGAAAACTGCATTGTACACCTAGTTAAGGAATTCTTTTAGACCTCTTTTATCTCTTAATTACCTTTATAAAATATTACAAATAAAAGTGCACAATTACAACTCATTCAGCTAAACATTCGGTCAAAGGAAACATTTACAACATACTGCGATAAAACGTTTATACTTCTCTGTCGTGGCCGGCCTAAAAAGTTGAAATATTACCAAAGGGAAGAACCCTAAACCAAAACTGTGACTTTAAAGGGGCTTGCCGATTGGAAGTCAATTGGCGAATAATGTCTGCGGACCACCAAAGCGGACCGCCTTTGAACTGCGGTTTGTGGGGCGGAACGAGGGTTTAGTGGCTTGACACGACTACCTCGGACCACACCACCCACACGCAAAAACGTCAACTCGCTCTCTCTCTCACACACACAAAACCCCCTTCAGAGTAAATATACAACACTGATCACATCACCGAGAGGTTTCACTAATTTCGTAGTAGAATTATTCATTTGCCATCAGTGAAGGATAAAAGTCTTCTTACGATGTCTCCCAAAGTTATGTTTCGTATGTGATGGCATGTTTTATATTGGACAGCTTATATTTTAACAGTTTCAACCGATAGGAATAGTTATTCATGTAACTAGTGGGCGAGGTGGCACTTTGCTGCACATGAGATAAGTATTTACGCAGGAGCCTTAGACGAGTGTGGAAGGTTTCTCGAATTCTCGAGTGCAGAAAAGGCATTTGCACTCACGTTACACTTTATACTTTTCCTACAGTTACTAAAGCATATAAATAATTAGTTTTTCAAACACTATACTACACGCTTTTAGGTTATGTTAAATCCAAGCATCGAACGAAACGAAAAAACGCTGCACCAGCTGATCGTAGTTGTAGTATCTTAGTGTTGTCAACCTATTTTCAAGCGTACACGTATTATGTGCCTAATAAAAGCACACTGTTTTGTGTTATTTTGTTGGAATCTGGAGTGCGGCAAAAGAAGATAGTGTGACAAAAGAAGAAAATTAGTGCGGCAAAAGTAAGCAAATGCATCAATCAGCTACTTATGGCGTGTTATAATCAGAGCAAGGAATTCCACTTAGTCAGAAGAATGTTTGTCAAGAAAAATTGCATCATCTTACATCAAATAACTTACCTAACTACTCATATCTTAAGTCAATAGAAGATCAGATACTGAAAGCGTCCATTCCTTTTGAAGAGAACTTACCACACCAAACCATGAGACTGGCAGGGGATACATCAGTCTGCTGAAGGTATTGCTGAAGAATCTGTGGAAACCAATCCAGGAGAGTCAGGGACAGCCTTTCATGATGTGACATCTAGCGACATTTGTTTTGACGACTCCTCATTGGAACTATCAAGCAGGACTACTAGTTTTTTAAGCAATGTGACAATAGATCAGTTTCAAACTTAACAAGTCATAAATCTACCGTAAACTCTAGCAATAGTAATCTGATAAAATGTTCATTACTTCACCAAAATGTACGACACCCATCATCCAGGTTAGACATCTTAAAAATCAATCTCATAGAAATCCAACCTACTGTTTTGGCAATATCTGAACACAAAATGACAGAACCAGAAATATCAGCTTTTATTATGCCAGATTACAAAGTATGTTCATATTTTGCTAGATCTATAAAATTTGGATGTGGAGTAATGATCATAACAAAAGATAACATTAAGGGTAAAAAAATCCTCATACCTGCTGTTTAATCTCTATTATCAGAGAAAGAATTTGAGTGTTGTCTTGCTGAGGTTTCTTTCGCTGATTTAAATTGTGTAATAGCATGTATCTATAGATCTCCCAAAAAATGTTTGACTCAAAATTTTCTGTATAAATTTGAAATTTTGTGTAGTATTTTAAGTAAACGTTTTTCAAATATAATTCCGCAGGGGATTTCATCATAAATGTGTTAAATAAAGATAGAACATACAAAGATTTTGTTAATATTTTAAAGATATACAATTTGTCATACAGGGTAAATTTTTCAACAAGCATAGATTTAAATTTAAATTCACAGAGTGCTATTGATAATATTATAAGTAATATACAGTTACAGGTATTGTAACTTGTATTTCTGGCCATGATGCTCAACTCTTTGAAGTTTGCTCAAACAAAAAAAGTAAAAAAATAACAAAAAAACTAATAAGGAACAAATAATTAGGATTTTTCCAGAAAGATTTATTGCCAGAGACTTGGTTAGAAGTCTAGAGGTAACTGTAGATAAGAAATATAATGTTTTTTATAATATATTTAATCTTCATTTTAATGTATTTTTCCCTCAAAATTTAACAGCAATAAATTGTTTTAAAAATTAAATTGGATTACTGAATAAATAATATGCAAAAAAACAGATTAAATAATTAGAAATTTTATTTAGATTAAGTAAGAATTAAAATCTCAAGGTAACCATTAAAGAGTCGAAAGCTGAACTAAAGCAATGCATTGACAAGGGAAAAATATTTTTTGATAGAAAGGTAAATAATGCAAAGAATAAATCAAAACAAACTTGGAAATTAATTAATCATCAAAATACGTATATAAATGAGAAAGGAGCTCTGTTCACAAAAATCGGCTTAACGTATTATATATATATATATATAGATTCTCACCTCCAAGCAGCAGACTACCCATGAGACATTAACCAGTTACATCTCCACAAACGAGCAGTAGACACTCAGACTCTGGTTGTAGTAGACGTCAGACAATGCTGAGGTTGACTGATGTACCACGCTGTCTGCCAACTTCACCATTTATCTTACAAATTGCCCCCATGTGACTGCCACGGGATTATCGCGACCGCTAATTTCATGGTACAAGTCTGGGGTTGAACCTGGCTCATCCCAACCATGTCTTCTGGTTCAAAGGTTTTTTCGCCGGCGGTGAAAATTAGTTTGTTTTGCCTGTCAACATGTGTTGCCAAAGGTGGATGGGGTTGATTGTAGGGGTGTGGAATTTTGGTTTGTTAAACGTTGTCGAGTGGGTTGGAGTTGACTCAAGAGGCGGAATTTAGAGGTCGGTTTGAGAACATTTTATATACAGTAGATACCATTGACTTTTTCATACTAAAGTAGACATCCCATCTATATAATCCAGCAGACATAATGAAAAGAAACATAGATTCTGTGAATCGGTCGTACATTTTGTACCAGAGTCCAAAATTATAATTTTCGTACCTAGGCTATTCGTTGAAAACATCGACTTTAGGCAGGGATCAGTGATTTACATCAACGCAATCTGTCGGTGGTTCACACAACTACCTACATACGTTTTGATTTAAAACTGGTGACAGCTTATACATGGGAATGGAATGAAATGTCTAGTGATATAGTTAGTCAAAGATAATACAAAAATATATAAACTAGTTAAGTGTGAACTTGCAAATAAACTTACAAGGTGTAAACATCAATATTAATAAAAAAATTAAGCTACCTTTAAAACGATTCATACATATCATTGGAGACAACATAAAACAGAGACTTATTTTTTATTCGTTATCATGACCGTTGTGCTACATTATCCGTTATGGTTAACATCTACAAGAAGTGACAAAATCTTTTACAAAACTATACTAACCTATAGGAAACTTTAACCATTGAAGGTAAAAATATGTGGTATTGATACACCATCGATCTTGTGTTGCGGAGCTACAAACCAATATGCAAACCGAATAGTAACTACAAATAATGTAGCCTACGTAAAGTTTTTTTTTAGAGGTTGTCAAAAATCTTATGCAACTATTGTCAAATTTATCGTTATCTTTAAACCGGTGGCATAGGTATAAAAATGCCTTTCTTCTCTAATCGTAGAATCTTAAATTTAGAAAATTCAACTTTATCTTTCCCCTCTCACCTACGAGATGCATTTCTTTATTATGAAGCCTGTCTCCTAGTTCTTCGTCTACCCGAGACCAAGCTTTGGACCTTGGGAGATTATAGTCTGTTTTATGGAACATGTCACTTCGTTCTTCGTCTATCTGGAACTAGCCAGACATTATATTGGCCAGTTCCCAAATAAACGGCGTTCTGAAGACAGGCTCCATCATACTGACTATAGTCCATAATGTGGAGAAAATCATAATCTAGACAGTTCCTCGACAGTCTGACCATGCCAGTTATGACTACATACTTTATCGAAGCGTTCAAATTCGCCAAACTGCAACACGACAGTCGCGGCGAAGCATTGATGTTGGTTAACTGCTGGAACCAAACTTAACTGCTTCGGGTTAATCGTTCAAGACATTGCGGCGGTTCCCTCCGTGGTCAAAGACCTAGTGAACATTCTTAAAATACTTGCACTTAAATAGCATTATAAGCATAGTTTATTTGGGGCGGTCTGTAAAGCTCTTGTGAAATAATAACTGTCTCTGACGTTTGTGGCACCTAAAACTGTTACATAGGTTATTACTATGTATATATTCTGTATTATGCAACCTGTTTCCTAGCCCTTCGTCTACCTGAGACGGGCTCAGGCCATAACACGTTGGCAAGTACCCATGTAGGGTAGTAGATGGATAGTCGGTAGACAGACTCCATCAAACAGTTTCATTTGTTTATGCAGATATGAATATTTTAGTTTTTTTATGGACAGCCCCACTAATGTTTGTTCTGTAAAAGTCAAACCTAAGGTTAAATAGCTTCACGATACATAAACTAAAACCTGTGCTAAACCTATTAAGTTTCACAATCAAAAAGTATTTATTAAAAGTTTAAATAATTTTATTTAAAGGTACAATACTTCAAACCCTCAATTCTTGTTTAAACTATATTCGAATTTGAAATTTAAATTGAGTTGTTCAGAATACTCCTTAAACTACGAAGGAAAACTGTTACTGTACTGACATTCAAAGATTTCTTAACAAACCAGTTAAGGTATCAGTTACTGGTATCTGAGTCCTCAACACATTAGTTTGGGAGCAGTGGAAATCGGAGTAATGCCTTTCGAAATGGTAGAAATCGGAGTAATGTATTTCGAAACAGTATAAATCGGAGTAATGTATTTCGAAACAGTAGAAATTGGAGTAATGTCTTTCGAAGCCTGCTTCCTTTGAAGCCTGACTAGTATCTTTTCGAAGGAATTCTTTAGAGACACATTATTTTTGGAGATGGTGCTTTTCAAAGTAACGCGTTTCGTAGCAACTCCACTCTCTAGCCCCCAGGCAGGGCCATCGACATATAAAACTAACTTAGTTAGTTTTATATGTCGATGGGCAGGGCAGGGCGGGTGCGGTGGCGGAGCCCCCAGCCACGTGTGGTCTGCGCGGCGCAGGTGTGCGGCAAACTGCAAACCCCGCTTTTTGCAGCGCGATAAAACCGCTTGTAATATCGCCCGACTAATTAATTTTCTTGGAAGCTAATACAGCGAGAAAGTGTGTAGTGAATAAACAGCTTTCGACGCTGACGAATAATGAGTAATTGTTTTGTGATACCGCAATTCTCACTTTACACCGAATTGGTCGATAGGTGTTTTTATATTATTATTAATTATTATTATTATTTTATTCATTCATTTACCTACTACCGCTTTTTAAAGTAGCCGTTTCAGTTCAGTTCTTGGAATTGAAAAGTTTCACATAACAGCATTGTTTACTTACATAACAGCACAGTTTTACCATGTTTTACTTAAGGGTCGCCGGAATTTTATCCCCCTGGAATTTTACCCCCTGGGCAGAGCTGACGTCACTATGACGTAGTAACCTGAGTGGCCAAAAGTTTGTTCGCGGCCGGAATTTTACACCCGCGGATTTGGAAGTCTAATGAAAATAGCCAGAGCGTGATTAATTAGATTAGCGATAAAAACCGGAATTTTACCCCCTGTCCATATAACTAGCGTTTAGACAACTGAAGATGTACGGGCCGGATTTTTACCCCCGGATTTTTACCCCCAGGAATTTTACCCCCTGGCCGATTTTAGAAATTGAATGATTGATTTTCTTATTTCTGTTTTTAATTAATTGTAAACATTTCATCATTTAGTAGCCTATCTGTATTTATTTTTTTATTTTTTTGTCGTAAAGAAATGTTCGAAACAATTATCACTCAGTTGATAGTTTATAGTCATATTAACCAACTGTTGGCTTCAAAGATCGAATGCTAATACTAGAATCTCAAAATTAAAATTAAAAACCTGTTCGATTAGTTAATGTTACAAATAAATTAATATAGGCTACTTCATAACATAATGTTTAGTATTAAATTAAAACAGAATGAAGATAATTAATCATTCTCACTAATTTATATATCTAGCCAGGGGGTAAGATTCCAGAGGTAAAATTCCGGGGGTAAAATTCCGGGGGGTAAAATTCCGGGGGTAAAATTCCGGGGGTAAGAATCCGGGGGGTAAAAATCCGGTGGTAAAATTCCGGGGGTAAAAATCCGGGCCGTACACTCTAGGTTTTTATAATTTGATGTGTTCTGATTAAATTCACAACCGTGAAAATATATGTTTAATTCCGCGTTTAATCCATCGAGCTGATGTCGCGAAACTCAAAAGATCGCGGCCGGAATTTTACCCCCTGGTTTGTGACGTCACGTTTGCCCAGGGGGATAAAAATCCGCTACTCCTTACTTAATACCATTGGTAATGAGGTCCAAGGATTGAGAGAGAAGAAGTAAAATTTTAATGCTTTGATCTTCAACTAATCAGCTGTTTACCAATTTAATTGTTAACGATTGGTACAATGAGCACGGCCGCCTTTAGCTCCAGGCCGTGGCCTTTAAACTGGCAACGTCGCAAGTGGTGTTGTAACAGCTGTTTTGTTTGGAAGCAGCTAATGGTATTTGTGTATTTACGAAAGATTGGTTACTGGACTATGACAATATTGACTTCGCTTAAAAATGTACAGATATAGATTTTAATTCATATTGTTTCGGTTTTCAATTCTGTATGTTTTATTTTCAATATTTTAATAAATTTATGTTCATAAATTTAAATTTAAATCAATGTCAAAGTCAAAGTCAAAGTCCTTTATTCAGCCAGATCAACAATACATTGCATTGGCCAAGTCAAGAGATTACATTTATTATGAAATTAATTGAGCGGAGCGAGCGAAGCTCTTATACGTCGACTCTTATGCATTTCGTAATACGCAAACTCCTCCTAGACGGCTGAATCAATCGTGTTCAAACTTTGCAAGGTGATAAGGACCATATCGGTGAGAGGCAACATCTATATGGCGTTAAAAAAGTCTCTCAGGAATCCGCCCCACTGGGTCTCAAAGTTTCAATGTAATCCTTACGGAAGCAGTATTTGACACATAAACAAAGTCATATCATCAGCTGTTGACTTTTGAATGCAGTAGATAAAGAAATAGCTGATAGCATTATTCCACAGATATTAGAAAAGAAACGGTATGGATCATAAATATAATCAAATGACGACACTAGCTTGAGGTCCATGACGTACTGACGTAGGAAGTGGTGAAGGAAGTAGTAAAGGTGAGCAGTCTGGAGTGTGGAAACTGTTTATGACGATTATATTTAGGTATATGCATTCCTAAAATTCTATGGGAAGGGAGGAAAACGGGTCCGCGACGTAGGAAGTGGTGAAGGAAGTAGTCAAGGCGAGCTGTCCGGAGTGTGGGAACTGTTTATGACGATTAGATTAAGGTATATGCAATCCTAAAATGCTATGGGAAGGGAGGGAAACAGGTCCGTGACGTAGGAAGTGGTGAAGGAAGTAGTAAAGGCGAGCTGTCCGGAGTGTGGGAACTGTTTATGACGATTAAATTAAGGTATCTGCAATCCTAAAATGCTATTGAAAGGGTGGGAAATGGGTCCGTGACGTAGGAAGTGGTGAAGAAAGTAGTAAAGGCGAGCTGTCCGGAGTGTGGGAACTGTTCATGAAGTTAGTAGTTCATGAACTTCTAACTGTTCTCTTAGAAGTTTAGAGTAGTGATTATTATTAATTAAAACCCAGTCGTTGGTAACGAAGTGTACGGAACTCGCGTAAATAGAGTAAACGATACGAGTATAAAATTTAATGTAAGAGCCTTGGCCTGGTGAGTGCCTTAAAAACTTTTTACTCGTGTCGTTAACATTATCTTTACACGATGGTGGCGTAAACTACTACATTTTACAGTAAAACTAGAATCTAATTTTGTTTTGTTGTAAAAAAATTATTATTATATAGGGTTTGAAAATTATTTGACTTACTGGATTTACCAAATTATCACATTGACGACACATTCTTAAGCCGTTGTGGACGTCCAGCTTATTGATTGATCAAAGGTTAATGAGATCAAAGTTTTAGAAGCTCATCATCCACTGAAACATCGCGAAGACTTCCCATCGCCTACTTAACCGGATAATTTTACTCGCAACATTTAGACCTATATTCTGATAAAAAAAATTGTATTCAGGAGAATTTAGTAGACTTCTCTACCTGGGTTTTTATGCAAACCTATTAGGAACAACCTCAACAGATAGATATAGTATAGGTAGCTGTGTATAAATAGTCCTAGCCTTGTAATCAGTTCTCTGGTTCGATCTTGAGAAAAACCAGAAGCTATTGATAGCTCACCTGGACCCAGCTGCCTTTGACATTTGGCTTTTATCAAACGATCTTGGCTAAAAGCCCCAGATTATCACAGTCAGTAACAAAGCTGTCCCCTAATTAACTCATTCAAAACTCATCTTCTTCCTAATATACCTTTTGTGTTAGCAACGTAAACATACTAGGGTTGCTTTCAGACAGGTGAAAGCCAGTTGAGCGGAACAAACGTGATTTGATATTTGTATAAGTAACTAAATGTAAAAAAGTCAATAGATGTACTAATGCTGGTTTTATTGATTAAAATTATAATAATTCAGATTTGTTTTTACTACATCTTGTTATTCAGATACCTCTTCCAAAAGTGCATTATGGTAGTTTTTACCAGGAAAATATTACAGTAGTTGGAATCTGGAATTAATATCCAAAAAGGGCATTAAAGTATAAAAAAAGAAAGGAAATTTAACATTCAAATTCAACTGTAGCCTACAACAAAAACATTGGACTTCATCTTTCACCCTTACAATCGGTTAAAGTAGGCTATATTAAAGTATAAAAAAACAGTAACTATTAAAATAAACGGTATCAGCATTCTGACACATACTTTCTCCCATAAGTTTGTCAACAACCTTTATTATGTGTAAGTGGTGAGAGTAAACATACGCAAATGGGATTTGTACAATTTTGTTCAGAATTTAAAGGACTATAACATGCTAAATTTTTATCAAAATCGTTCGGGCCATTTTTGGGAAAAGCCGATTTTTCTGTTATTTTATGGGGGTTTTATGGGAAAATGACATAATTTACAATACCTTTTGAACAGTAATTTTTACAGAAATGGGATTTGTACCATTTTGTTCAGAATATAAAGGACTATAACATACTAAATTTTTATTAAAATCGTTTGGGCCATTTTGGAGAAATTCGAATTTTTCCGTTATTTTATGGGGTTTTATGGGAAAATCCCCATTAAAAATAATAAATTCTAAAAAATTAAAAAAAACTATCAAAACTGTAAGGAATATAACATACTATGTTAAATCAAAGCCGGATTTTTTTCTAAAATCCTATTTTTCGTTATTTTATGGGGTTTTTAATGGGAAAATAACATATTTGACCATAACTTTTGAACCGTAATTTTTACAGATATGGAATTTGTACCATTTTATTCAGAATTTAAAGGGCTACAACATACTAAATTTTTATCAAAATCGTTCAGGCCATTTTTTAAAAAATCAGATTTTTCCGGTTTTTTATGGGTTTTTATGGGGAAATCCCCATTAAAAATCAAAATTTCAAAAAAAAATGAAAAAAACGCCTGGAGATACCATGGATTAGAACCTACATACCAAATTTCATCGAAATCGGACCACAGGTGTGGTCTCTAGCTCTGTACACATCCAGACACACAGACACACACACACAGACACACACACACACACACACACACACACACACACACACACACACACACAGACATCACTTCGAAAACCACTTTTTTGGGTCCAGGGGGGCCCAAAACGAATATATCCACTCAAAACTCAAACTCGAAAATTTTGACGAAAACAATACTTTCTCCATATACTATGTATAGGGGGAGAAAGTAAAAACGAGTATTAAAGTATTACAACTGGAGGGGAAATTTTATATTTAAATTCAACTGTGCAACATAAACATTGGTCTTCATTTCAACCCCTGCAATCGGTTAAACTCAGCTTTCTTTGCTAGAAATAATTTATGATTGTTAATACCAAGTATTCTTGATGGAGGATGTGATTGTAATGTAACTGGAATTTAGGTTTCTACCAATATTTAGGACGATTTAGAGACGGCATTTTAATACTGTCCTTAATAATACCATTGGCTATTGGATACAAAAGATTTTGATGAAGAAGCTGGTTACAAATTTAACATTGGGATGGAATGTCTAGTTGTATTGATAGTCAAAGATCAAACATAGGCCTACGAAAAATGTAGGGCTATTTTATTGTAAGACTCAAATGTAAAACATCTAGAATAAATGTAAAGACTAAAATGAACTGAATTATCAATCATGTATTTCAAGAAGGGAAGTCATGCCTTAAAAATAAAATGTAGATAATATAATTAGAAATTAGTAGCCTACTTCTGGACAGGCCTAGACGATTATCCATACCATGGTTAAAAGTGTACTTCTATAAGTAGGCCTACAGGTAATTAATTATTTACTTATTACGGTTGTAACTGGACGTATGTATAGTCCGTGGCTTGGCAATCAAATAACAGTATTTATATAGGATAGGCTACTGTTGTCAACATTTTAAATTACTGAATTGTTACCAAATTACTGTTTCACAAAACGCAGATTCCATTTTCAGCCGAGCCATTAAAATGAGGATTTGCCGAACAATTATTAATATTACAGAATAGTATTTAATGATATACAACTTTTCACATTTCATAAATTATATGTTAGTTTTGCTTTGGTCAAAGGTCCAAATCCAAATGTTCTTTTCATTTGGTTTTTATGTAGTAATTTGCTAGAATTATTGATTACAGTAGATGGTTTGTTAAGACCATATGCAAACATTTTTGAAATCGTTTCCCCGTTTAACCAACTATTCCAAAAGATAAAAATTATATGGTGCAACACAAATAAACAACTCGATCACCTACCTATAACCTACACTTTACCTCCCTGATCTAACCTTACTTCAAAACACTTAATGTAGTCACGAATACTCATAAACCCCAACCTACCTTCCCCGCATGCCTAAATTAGATCAGTGTTCAATCTGCGTTTTATTAGTAAGTGTAATTAACTTACTGCAACGTCGATGTAATTCAACATAATATAACCTGTGATGTATTATCGGATTAAATATCGATTTCGATGCGGTTCGATATATCGCTTATTAAATCCTGATTTCTAACATTGGCTGTTTCTAATCAGCTGGCAACACAAATCTTGTTTACATTTTTCTTGTAAACAAAAAACTGTCATATGGCTACTTTAATCCCATAAGCCTAATGTTAAAATTTTTTAATTTTAAGTTCGTTTTAAATTGCATTAGCATTATCTAATTGAAATTTGTTTGTTTATTAACCTTCTCACTATTAGTCTAAGTAATCTTGTTAAGTTTAGCAGAAATGTGTACTGCCGTTATTGAGTGATGTTGCTTTATTTGTTGCATTGAAGTTGATCCCAAAGAGCTACGCTCAATAAATATAACATAGAAGGAAGCAATGCTAGAAGACACAAAAGGGGTTTAAACTGCTTCTTCATTAGTTTTCATCTCATCTAAATGTTTGTGGGGTGCAAGACAACAATACTCATAAACACAATTATTCACAAAATGTATAATGCAAACTTGTAAAATGCATGAACCTCATGCATTATAACGACTGACGGACGAGCCGTAGATTCGCACAGTAGTCCATCCTCATTAGGGCGCAGTCATTAGTACAACTCAATTAATCAAACTGGAGCATGTTTTAGATTTAAGAAATCCATTTCCGGCGACAAATTATAGCCGGGCGGCCTCTTTGGCGGTTGATTGGGCCCCATTCATCTGTTGTTTCTCTTCACTGAATGATGGACTGAGAAAATGAGTTATAGTAAAAGCCGGATAAAAAATCAACAAGAGACGAGTACAATGGGTGGGTCTGATTAGTTTTTTAGGTGGCAACAGAACAGTAGTCGGGGGCCAATTTCCCATGTAATTATTTCCCGATCCCTCCTCCACAAAGGACTATCGCTATCCAATATAGCGGCTATTATTTATTGAACGACACATTCTTCAGCCGTTTTGGACGTTTCTCCAGCTACCTGAAGAGCGAGGATGACTGGAGACTTTCATATCAGCTGATGTAATGGCTGGAATGGTGTTTGGAGGATTGTTGGCTTGAGTTGTTGGAAACATTGTGATGTTTTGTGATTTTCAAGAATCCTATATTCTAAACTTTAAAGAATCCTGTACGGGCAAACTTTCTTTTTCGTTCGAGGAATTCTAATTTTTCTTTCTTGAATATGGGGTATTTGGCCACGTGAAATCAATTGGAGTTGGTCACAATGCTGGAAAAAATCCAGTTTCCGTCATAAAGCCCTTTAAAGTGCCCATATTATCAGCAATACAATTTTGTAGCGGCAGTTAACAAAAACAGCTGATAAGTACAGGTTATTTTTACTGTAATGTATTTGACGTGTAAACAAAAATATCTGCATTGGTTAATTTGGACTAAACATTTTAATGAATAGTTGTATTTAGTTTGGTTTGTTAGGTACACATCAGTGTTAAATGTTTTCAAGATTTATTTCTAGATTCAAAATGAAACGTGGAAGACATCCGAAGCGAAAATATATAAAGGAATCTCCAATGTAGAGAAACTACAATCGATCGGCAGGAAACAACTTTTACCACTTCGTTTAGATCGAACCATCTCACCAGATGTTTCAGAATCTCGGTCAAGTAACCCATCGAAGAATGGGGTCGCCGGAAGACTGCCCCCCGGAAAACTACCCCCCCCAAACAGGCTCCTACGTCATATTGACGTCAAAGACCGGGGGGGCAGTTTTCCAGTCACGGACACTCAAATTAAGTTGTCAAACAGTTCTAATCTAACCTAACCTAACCAACCAAACTTGCTGTAACATTTAGAAATTCTGTTTTATATTCACCTCATGACTTTTCTATTATCCAATGGAATTACTGGAATTAAAATTAAAATTAAACAGCATGATTTGTCTAGGGGGGGTAGTATTCCAGTCGCGGACACGGCTTCCATATTGGTTAGTTGGCAGATTTTGTGACGTCACGTTTCACCTGGGGGGTAGTTTTCCGGGGGATAGTATTCCGCATCCCCGAAGAATGCAAGTAGTGAAATAATTTCAGATCTTGTGGCCGAGCAATATGGTGAACAGGCTGATCATTTTGAGCAGGAGAGTCGACGAATCGCTCGACATTTTTTTTCAACGTCAGCGTACTGAAGTCCTAAATTCTTCAAACCTATAAAGTCATCATGTCGGTGGATGAGAGATATTATTGAATCAACATTATGTACCCACATTGCAGGCGGTCAATATTAGAAAATGTTAAATAGGCCTACCATTCTATCCTTGTTCCAATTAAATGCTGAAACTAGAAAGTTAGAACAACGAAATTATCCAAATACTACCGGGCTAGAGGTTTGCAAAAGTTTCGATTCAATAATTAACTTAGGAATAAATGTTTAATTCAATCCGAGCAAATTTCGGTCTCCCGGTACTTAATAGTAAATTATTAGTAACAGTTCTCATATAAGAATGATCAAATATGACTTGTTTATCACGTTTGACACTTTATAGTTGGTTGCAATGACATTATTAGAACTAGGTATTATTAGGTTAGTAGTTAATTAAATTCCTAGGCTGGTTAATTACTGATATTAGCTCGTTACCCACGTATCATTCTATGTAAAACATAATATTTTTTTAAACAAATGTTACTATGGAATAAAATGCTTATTGATTTAAATCAATTAAGGGTAGTATGAAAACAATGGTTTTTAAAAATTACACTTGCTATCATGGGCCTCTTGTTATTGAGGGTCTTCTTATCGAGGTTTCATTGTAAATTTTAAAAATGCGTTTCTCATCTAGCAGGGATATATCTATTATGTCAAATACTTACATATCATCCTCTTACATGTTGTATAAGTACTAGACCTAAACCTCAACATCCAAAGTGAAAGCTAACTTTTTCGTTTAGACTCTAAACTGTTCTTGTACCGTATTGTATGATAAAGCTTATATCATTTTGAACGTTCGTTTTGGGTTAGAGGGAGGGGTTGAAGTTGAAAAATAGTCAATTTATCTCGAAAACTATTTGGTTTAGCACAAAATACGTTATTTACAAAGATAATCTACGGTAAACTCCAAACAATAAGGGTCTTCTTCAAATAGCATTTGCATTATCGTTTCATCAACCTTAGTTATTCACATCTGTGATAAATATGTGGACTAATTGTAATCGTTTAAACATCTGTATAAGACAAAATTATCAACTAGCCTACTTTCCACATGATAAGAAGCAAAACTGTTGATAAATAACTTTTTCCTACAGTCATCCGACAAAGTTGGCTTCCTTGCACTGATTATAGTACAGAAAGCTGCTAATTGCTGAATTTACTTTGTCGCCCCGTTTATACATTGTCGCACGGTTTATATTTTGGCGCACGCCATTATTCCAACCAAACAACACAACACAGCGTAGTTGTATTATGCACGTAATCCGTGTACACTTGAAAATAGGTTGGTAACACTTAAAGATACTACTTATATGATCAGCTGATTGACTATTTAAACTACGATTTAACCTGTAATTTCGTGTTTACATTCTATTTTCGTTAACTCTTGGTTTGAACGTAACCTAAAGTGTAGTACTTGAAAGAATAATTATTAGTGGGCCTAACATGTTTGAGAACATTGAACTCAGTGATTGTGAATATATGTGTACACCAGAAGAAATCTGTAGCAGAAACTGCAAAACATTTCTCATTAAACCTGTTTCCTGAAAAATCAAGAAAGAAGTATGAATGAGAATACGAACTGTTTTCTTCTTGGTGCGTAAGTAAGAAAGTTACAAAATTCATTGTTATTCTGTTTATATAGTGTTCTCTTAAAAAAAGTAAGTAACACCTAGGAAAATAAGTAACACCTAAAGATACTACGACTAGAATCAGCTGGTGCATTGTTTCCGATTCCGTTCAACGCTTTGGTTTTAACCTAAAAACGTGATAGGTAACACAATCCTTCTGAATGAATTGAAAAGAAAATTATTTATACATTGTATTAAAAAGATACAAACTGCATGTTTGTTAATTTTAAAAATTGATTGCAATGGTTGTGGACAGTTAAATGAGCACTGGGAAATATGGCAATTCATTGAATTCATTTTAATTCATGAGACATATTTAGTAATGGTACACCTGCTAATTATTTACTTCATAATACCAACACAAATCTGGACTGCTAGTAATGGTTTAAATGTTTAAGTAAAGCGTGTTGCAATGTCACACGATGTATTCCACTCCTATCCACACTCGCCCAGTTTAAGTCAGTAAAAACTCATCGTTTTGGTGTTTCAATGAATAATTTGTCCGTGTGAAATTGATCATGTTGGTCCTACTTTACATTAACCTGGTAATGTGTGCTCAAATTTGAATGATCAACCCAATACACACACACACTACCAATGTTCTGCACGGTAAACACTTGTCGCGCGACTCAACTCGTATTCGCACCAATTAACCGGTTTAAAACGCGTCTGATGGCGACTCAAATGCGATTGGTTCGACTCGTCGCCACGAAAATTTGTTTTGGGATCACTTACTTGTCAAGATATTTACTGTGACAATTCAACTAGCAGAGATTAAACCACTAGGGTGAAATTCTCACTTAAAGTGGATTAAAAATGAAGTTAGGTTGCTCTATTATAATTGTCTACATGGTCCTACAATGGTATTGTCCAGCAAAATATTCATATCATAAAAGTATAATAAGCTTAGTCAACACTCTTGAAGAAAAAAATCTTTATATTAATAGGCAAGCAAGTTTCTTGAAAACCTTTTTTCTCAGCTCGTGTGCATCGCAGGGAAAATCTACGCATACCGTTAGAAAGATATTTTTATGTAGATGTGCAGAATTCTTTTAAAATTAAAAAATGCTCAAATATAAGCACATAAAATAAATTTTAAATTTTTAAAATTCAACATGGGCTTTATGGGTTGCCATGCTGGTGATGAAATAACAACGAAATATAAACAGAAAATCAAAACAAATGGAAGAAATTCCAATCACATGTTTTTCCTACAGTTACCAGTTACCTTACAATGTACATTTTCTCTCACTGATTTGAGGAAGCAAAGTGGCCAATTCGTTCATCAATGAGACAATGTTAACATTGTCTCACTCAAATTACTTTGTCTCACTCCAGATTTGCAACGTGAAGGCACGTTTCTTTACCAATTTATTTGTTTATGGTAACTGTAGGAAATAGTTATTTGTGTAACTAGTGGTGAAAGTGGCACTTTGCTGCACACGAGAGCAATGTTTACGCACGAGCCGCAGGCGAGTGCGGAATGATCTCGAGTGCAGCAAAGGCCTTTTTCACTCGTGTTACACATTATATTTTTCCTACAGTCACTATAAATCATATAAACAATTAGTCTTTCAAACACTATACAACACGTTTTTAGATTCAGCTGGCAACACAAATGGTGCCCTTAGAGAAAGTAGTACCCGCGGTCCGTATCACTCCGCTAGTTTTCCTCGGCAAGAAATGTGCTCCGCGTTTTGAGAATATAGTTCCGTATGTTTTTGTAATTTAAAGTGGTTTCCGCGCCTAAAAAAATGCTTTAAATGTATTTTTTTGTTTATTAAGATCGTAGGAATGTTTTAAAAACGTTTAAAAGAAAAGTCCAGGAAGTTCAGAAATAGGCCTACCGAAACTATAAACACGAAATGACAGGTTAAATCGTAGTTTAAATAGTCAATCAGCTGCTCATAGTATTATTATCTTTAAGTGTTGCCAACCTATTTCCGAGCGTACACGGATTACGTGCATAATATAACCACGCTGTTTTGTGTTGTTTCGTTGGAATCCTGATGTGCGGCAAAGTATAAACCGTACGGCAAAGTATAAACCGTACGGCAAAGTATAAATATGCAGCAATTAGCAGCTTTCTGTACTATAAACAGTACAAGGAAGCCAACTTTGTCGGGTGACTGTAGGAAAAATATAATGTTCAACTTGAGTGCAAAGTGCAATTGCCTCACTCGAGAAACCATTCCTAACTCGCCTACTAGTTGCACAAATAACTATTGTTATTGTTTACAGCGTGGTGTGAAAATAGAGAAGACTGAACCTTTACATTCCATCCCCATGTTAAAGTTGTCACCAGTTTTAAAATTAAATTCGTCTTAGTTGATGTGAGCCACAAACAGACTGCGCTGATCTAAATGGCTATATTTCTGTCGAATGCACGATGTATTTTTCCAAGTCAACCCCCCATCAACTTCAGCAACAAAAAATAAGGTAGAAAATAGAATTTAAGACACGCTTTCGGTGAATGGCTCACACAACTACATGTTTTTTTAACAAAAATTGGCAACAGCTAGTCCATATAGATGGGATGTCTACTTCAGTATCCAATAGTCAATACGTGTACGTTGAATTTTTTCGTCGAGTTTTCGACCACTAGTCTGTATAAATGTGCAAACCTCCAAATAACCTGGCGACAGCGTGATGCGTCTATTTGTGTTGCGTGGCTGTTCTATGGATTACAAGGGCTTTATACAACTCATGATGTAGATAAGTACAACCATAGACTAACCAACTACAACTCTGGTACCATAAAATTTAAATCCTATTTACAGAATGGCATGTAAAAGCTTCTTCTTCTTCTTCTTTTTCTTCTTCTTTCCTCCAAGGATTAGGCAGCGCCTGTTTCGATCTCATAAAAATATCCTCACTCCCATCTCTTCCGAGGTCTTCCAACATCCCTCTTCCCTCTAGGGTTGTAATTAAAAATCTTCCGTGGAAACCCGCTCTCCGGCATTCTCTGAAGATGTTGTCTCCAGCTCTCTCGGTATTCTTAATTTTTTCACTTAAACTGTATATATTAAGCCCTCTAAATATCTAAACACTAAATATGTAACAGCTTCAGTCAAAATAAGAACAATTCAGGCCGTGCCGGTACAAAACAGCACGATAAATCAAATTGAGCATTGCGGATTACAATGTGTGACTAATCGTATTGAAAAATGAAAATCTGTACTATTCATTAAACACATACATATATATACATAATTAATAATACGATATACAAAGTAAGAACTAGCAAACCATGCACAAAGCTATAGGCAAAATCAGAACTTTGGGCAAACGTACAGTATCTTTTGGAACGTTGGAATACTCTATGGCAGTCAACGATTTTACAAATATTTTTTAGGTTGTATCCCGTAATTACTCTCCACATAGCCGATTCTTCAGGCTAGACCTACAGAGGGCCGTGGAATTATCATTAAGATAAATCCATCGGTTATTGGCAGGATTTAAGCTAGAAACTTGGCAACTTAAGTCCCGCGCTTTAACTACACCTATCTTCTATAGAATCTATTATCTATCTATATATTATCTATCTATTATCTTCTATAGAAGTACAACATACTTACTAGTTCAGATACGATCTTTCAATGGGAAAACAAGTTTCTCAATGGGATGATCAAAATACTTGATATCAAGGTTGACTTCTTATCGAGGTTTGCAATAACATAAGGGTCGTATGAAATAATGGGAACTTAAAAATAACTCTTGTTATCGAGGGTCTTCCACTTTTATAGTTTATAGAACTATATAATACACTGTACTTCCAAACACCCACCCTACTCTCTCCAAAGCTGCTACCGACGATGTGAGAATTAAGACTCTCAAATATTGTTCTCAGGTCCCACAGTTTTTGTAGCCATGACCCGTGTGACGGCGTTAAACGTTTGTTTGTTTTTTGAAGCGCCACCTCCGTTTCACGGCGTGGGTGAGAATAAGGAGCGATTGTTGGCGAATCCTCACTCTCGACACATGTGAGCAATGAGGCTTGAGGCCACCCACAGCTCCAATTACGCGTCTAATTAGGCCTCAGGCCCAAACATCCATGTTAGACACGGCCACGACACACCGCATTTAGCAGCTACATCGCTACATCCTCGTGAATTATAATTACCTGGATGATAAATTCCTCGGTGGAGACGACAGTTTTAGAGCCGCAGCTAATCGGCGAAACGTCGTAGCTATCTTGGAGCTCGAGAACGACATGTCTCTTTGAATAAATGTTGTAGCAAAAATATTTGCCCATTGTACTTAGCAAACCACTAGCTATTGTATTGTTTTCTTTCCTTTATATCCTTTAAAAATTATTTGTTGTTTTTAAGCTCTTTAAGGGGAGTCGGATGTCCCTATATAGCCCATGTTAAATTGATTAACTTAGGGTACCGATATCTCAAGAACCAAAACCTTTTAATTTATCCTTTTAATTTTTTTTTTATTTTGTAGGTCTTTAAAAACTAAACATTTTGAATACATAAAGAAAATATATATCTCAAGGTGAATTTGTGACATATTTTTGAATTTATAAAATAAAAAACCGCAAAAATAATTTATATTATAAGCTACAATCAAATTAAAAAAAGCTTATTAAGAGATAAGCTGTATTCAATTTGTAGAGTATTATGTAAGAAACAAATTAAAAAAAAAACTATGAGGATATCTGTTGTGGTTCTGGAGAAAAATGTACCTTTCTACGAAAATTCGTAGTTTTTCACAAAACGCGGTTAACTGGCAATCTACATAAGAACTTTGAATAAAAAAATATTAAATTACCTTTAATAGTGTCCAGCTGCATAAGATGGATTGTCTGGGTCCTCTTCCTCATCAAACAGTTCTTCAAGTCTTAATTTGGTCAATTTTGTGTTTTGTCTAATTTTTTTTTCTAATTCTTCAATAGCCTTTTCTGCTTTTCGAATACGAATCTCATCATTTTGTTTCATTAGCCTTATCAAGTTGTTGCCAGATTTGTAGCCTAGTTGCCTCAAAACTAAACATCTTACAATGTTACCTTGGTTGAAACAAGATATGGCTTCATGAACCCCCATATCTAGTGTGGATTTGAGAACAAATGTGGATTTCGGGATTCGCGACCAAATAATATTATTGACGGACTCATTTCGGTTCTGTGTACCGCCATGTAAGCATTTCTTCAAGAGATCAGGTGAGGCAAGGTCAACAAAAATAGGCTTTATTAGTTCCATAATTACCTTAGGGAGGTGGAAGTGATCTTTGTGGGTATAGATCTCTTTGTTCGCCTTCGCTCTCTGATACTTGCACCAGCTCTCCGCACCCTTAGGACAGTATGAATGCAGAGGGTTTTCATCTGAAGAGAGGATATGGAAGTATACAGCCCAAACTGCCTTCTTCATGTCATCTAGGCTTGAAGTATTCCTACGAATGGCTAACCCGTAATAGTTTTGTATGTCCATGATGGCACTGTCTGTTAACCGACCGCGGCCTCCAACCGTTTTCCCATCATTGAGTTTCTGACCAGACAGATGCTTTTTTAGCGTTTTCAGCCGTGATCCCATTCTCTTCTGCACATGCCCTACACATTCCAATTTCTCTATTTGAAAGTCAGGTCCATAGGGCATGAGTTTTTGGACAGTTGGGAAGGCTGAGCTGTCACCATCTCCTAAGTAATACTTATATTTAACGCCGTATTTGTCTTGCGATTCAGTGAACATCTCGCTTACTCCCCTAACTTCCATACTTCCACTAGGTCCTTCAAAGTTGGCCACACAATTCTCTACATGCTCCCTTTCCAGCCTTTTCTCACATCTGCAATGCTTGCTGTACACCTTTACATCAAGCACTTTCCCTGTGTCGACACTAACTGCTGTTACAGCACCATTTAGTGACCTATGGCCGCGACGCTGCCAAGTACCGTCAAGTGAAACACACAAACTGTCCCTATCAAAATTATTTGCAACCACAGATTCTTCAACTGCTTCTTTAAAACCTTCCACACAAACCTCTTTTATTGCCTTGCATATTCTTTTATTATAATATTTGAAAGCAGGGGGTTGAGGCAAGTTCATAATGGCACACACTGTTTTAGCGGCTTCCTCGCCCTTTCCGATACACCTAAATCCATAAACAAGCCTTGTGTTTATTTCTGACTTCTCATTGTGCTTCTTTCTATCATTTTGATCTGATACTTCAGAACCACATCCAGTGCATTTTATTGTGATCTTCACACTTAGGCCTATCCTATTCGTGGTTAGCACCGTAAGTGAATTTCCGCACTTTGCGCAAACAGCAATTTCTTTTAACAAATTGTCCAACAGTTTAAAATCTGTTATATCAAACATTTGATTACCTTCATCATTGAATGCATCATAAGTAGTTAGCTTTGGTCCTACCTTCTTCTTTGATGAGCTTACTTTAGCATTTTCATTATTTTCCTCAGGTGAGGTAAGCCTAGGCCTAGGTTGGATAGACTCAGAGTCAGTTTCATCCACTGATAGTTTTCTTTTTCTTGAACCAAAGAATTGCTTTGGCCTCTTGCTAAATACCTTTTTCATTCGAGGCATGTCTTCAACAAACACAAAAGACTATTGTTTTATCACAAAATACTTCTTAGTCAAACTTCTAAACACCAAACACTCACTTGGCAAACAAAACAAAACAATAACATCACTTTTGTTTATAACCTAAACAATAACAAATAGATCAGCTGAGAACTGCAGACAGTATCCAAACAGTTGAGTGAAGATTGCTATCAATACAGCTAACTAATATAGAAGATCGTATAGATAATAACTGAAGTACATACTATAAGAAAAACAATTTGTGGTTTTTGTCACTATGGAAACGTCAAAACTCAGTTGCAATGCGTTAGTAAAACTTTCATAATTTTTTTTCTAGCAATCGGATTTCTAAAAGTAAGGTATCATTTGAAAGAGCATTAAATGACGAATAATACAACATAAAAAACCAAATTTCGATAAAAAAAAATTTTTGGCCATCCGACTCCCCCTGGAGAAAAATTGATAAATTTTGTGTTTTAGGGGTAAACAATGATAAAAACTCATTTTTACCCCCATAAACCCTCCCGTTAAACCCCGTTCCCATGGACCGATCATGCTGGTTCGCGAACTCATTCAAGTTTATCCCGCATTACACCTTCAAACCAAATTTCATCAAAATCGGGCAAAATCTATATATAGATATATATACATATATAAAACTTTGAACTAATAGTGTTTTTGGCCTCTGGGGACATCAAAATTAAAAAAGTAAATCGGTCCCGGGCCTAGGTCTTACCGTGCCACCTACAGTAATAGCTACTTCCCAATCAATAGGGAAATTCGCTAAAATTCCACTATATATTGTTTCGTAATAGGTGTTTGATATATAGGTAATTGTTTCATATATGTATCAAGTTTATGACCTGTATTTAAATCTCGATATGTAGGTATTAACAGAAGGTATTAAGGTACATATTAACAGCCAATTTTTAACATAAAAATGTTCTATAACAAACAAATAACAACAATTATTAATTAATTGTATTTCCATAAAAATAACATTGTAAGTTTAAGGGATTAGATCTGAACTCTTAAGTTAAATCATTATAAAAATTATTTAAATTTAAATATTTTAATTATGATTAAAAGGTATACTGAATCACAGCCCTCTAGAATCTAGAAAGTCGCGGGAGAGTGACGAGTTAGCGATCTATGATGAATAACGATTTAAACAAATCCATCCTACTATGATTCTAAAACTGTGCTCATCCATATAAAAAATCGAATTTAAAATTAATATTGCCACAATATTCTTAGAACCTACTCTCATTACAATTTCCACTTAGATAACAGCTTCAAATTCCAAACTCTGACACATTTCCTGAGACAAATAAGGAAGCCAAAAACAAGTGTATTGTCCACGGTGAGAAAGAGGTGACAGGAAAATGGCCGTAGGCTGTAACACAGCTACTGTGGGAAACAGCCGGCAACAATAGCTCAATGGACGGCACATAATACCGGGTGAGAAAATTGTTTGAAGCGCAAGGCAGCCAAAAGAAACGCCGGTGGAGGGGGAACTCACGTCGGAAGAAACACTATGTACAATAGAGACTATGCTCATATAAATAAAACAAGCGAAAACCACAACAGACCACGTGGCAGGTGGGAAACAAGATGGCGTCGGCGTTACTCAGCGAATTTCGCTTTTCGTTCGAAAAACTTGGGCGGTCGACGTTGGGTAAAAACCATGAGGAATTTTCCCAACGCAGACAAAGCGTATGGATGAGATTCACATGGGTAGCCTGAAGAGAAGATTTCAGTGAAGCCCACGAATACTATAATTAGAAAAGAAACTGTATGGATCGTAAACAGATTTTGTCATTCGCCAGAATGTAGGAGTGTCCCTGAACCTGAACGCCAGGTAAAATTTGAGCTGTCAAAAACAATGATTATTATGACAAACGCTCAGTAATGAAATCAATTCTCTAAAAATTAGTTACCGTATAGTGGCTTGGCTTCATTATTAGAAAAAAATTCAAATCGGTTTAAGCAAAGTTGGAATTCGTTGTGTTGAAGGTCTTGAATAGAATTATTAAGGAATGTTTTACAAGTCTCTTGTCTGATTTGGCACTCTCGCTAAAAAATACTGAATGTTAATACACTTAAGTCAAGCCAAGCAAGACTGTTCAAACTCATACAAACGGAGAGCGTTATAGGCCTACATATGTTAATCACACCTTAGTGGGACTAAACGTGTACATTGTACACATGTAGTTAAACACCTTTGTAAACTTATTTGCCTCTTTCTAATGACAAAAATGGTGGTTAACACCCTAACATGACAAATATTATTTCGGTAACTTTTTTACTCAATTTTTACTTAGAGTTAATTTTTTAGTAGTGTACTTGCGTTGGGGCTCGTTGTTCACTGTCAGTGACTCAGTGAGGCAACGCAGGACAATTAAAGTGTCTGCGCCGCAGAGCGAATCACAAGTTTCCGGCTGTAACGTCCATGAAGGCTGCCAAATGTATGCCGCAATTTATTTACCCAGTCTACCGTCCCCTGTTGTGGTCCACTGATCGTCCAGGAGCTACCAACAACCACGTGGCAATCCACTGGACGTCCAACAACTACATACAGTAGTATCAATTCTGGAGACGTTCAAGGATCCAATAACTACGTGGCAATCCACTGGACGCCCAACAACTACATACAGTAGTATCAATTCTGTATACGTTCAAGGATCCAATAACTACGAATCCACTGTTCAACAATTTCCAGTATCAACAACCCACAGCGTAGGAAGGACGGTATAACTAGCCTATAGAGTGGCACTTCACTGGTCGTTCAAGAATCCCACAAACGTACCATGTGAAAATTCACTGATGTCCAGGGTACCAAAAAAACAATCCATCAACGTGGCAATTCACTGGAATCCATGGATCCCACAAACTTACACCGTGGAAATTTACTAGTATCCAGGTAACCAACAAACTCACAACTCAGCAATTCGCTGATGATCCAACAAACCTAGCAATTTTTAGTGGCGTCCCCATCTTTAATAATTCATAATAATAATAATTCACTGGTATCCATGGATCCAACAAACCAACGGCATGGCGCGGCAGTTCACTTGATTGTTAATGATCAATCAATTATGAAATTACAGTTCAGTCCAAGAATCCAACAACCATTAAGTGGTATTTAACTAGTTTCCGGGGATCGAAAAACGACCACGAAGAGTTAACTTACCAAAGCAATACCTTATCTTCTAAAGCTATTGTAAACTAGTCCTGTATGAAAAATACAGTTTCATAATACCACAACAATATGGAATCTGAAAAAGGTAGAGTGCAAGCACATCATGGCAATAGCAGAATAATACACTTAAATTACATGGCAGAGAAAGTAAAATGCACACCTGGATATACAAAGAGAATTCTACACATTTCACAAACTGAAAAATTCTCTTAAATAAACTGCATCCATAGGAATATGCATCAGGAGGACATCGCTTACTACTGGATATAAAAATTCTTAAGACGACTTATAACTAACTTAACACTCACAACACTAAATTTTACATCAATGTTCACAGAGTCAGATGACGTTAACCTTCTGACGTACCATTTCAAAAATCCCCTAAACCTACATTTACCTCTAAACAGAAAAAAACATCTCGTTAACATACTACTACCTTATATTCTAACAGAATTCATAACCGACCACACATATAAACTTGTCATGTGACATAATAGATCACTTGGACAAGGTAGATAACCTCTCTGACGACTCCGCAATCCTAGGATTATGTCATGAAAGTTTTTGCTGATGGTTAACAAATATAAAGTTGCAGATCTGGAGCTGATGTTGACAAGTGCTTTAAGCTACGTTTTAGTTATCAATCTAATGTGATCAGATCTTCGGTACGATGATACTACATAACTTTCTTTATTTACAAAAACAAAACCAAGTAACCGTGGAAAAGTCGTCAACACGTTACATATAACTCTACAGATTATCGATCCAGCTTAGTGATATATGCAACCGCACAGCTTGGAGAAGAGTAAGATGCGATGTAATGAGACGAGGTGTCGCCAGAGGAGAATGGCCGGTGGCAATTAGAGTGGTTATTGTCAGGTACCGTTGTTCGATCACAACTGACAATATAGCGATCTGGGGCCGTGAGAAACCTAGCTCGAGGCACGTCATCGCCCGATAACATTCTATCGTTGAAGTTGACACTTGGTCATACCTTTAAGGACCATTGGCTCTTATACATAAATGTTGTTACAATTGGATTCGTGGGTAAAGATTAACTCAACTTATTTTAAAAATAATTGGTAACATTCAAAGATTTAAATGAAATCATCGTGGTTTTTATTTATTTTTCATTGCTCGATCAATAGATATGGAAAAACAAATATTCATCTTTTTCATTGTTGTTTTGCTTCTAGGCTGCCTAAGCAGAACAAGATTTACAAGAAAAACCTTATTTGGATTACATGATTTTGATATTATGAATTTTAAGGATTATTACGGGTAATTTCATAAATTTTGAAATGGTTTATATTCTGAACTTCATGAATTTATCTACTCATCACCATTATCTAAAAGCCTATTATTTTTGTCTGGTAATATCTCACTGACTATAATATAATATACAGGGTGTTTTTTTTTAAAACTTGCATCTGTATTTATGTAAAAACCGCAATAGATAGAAATATGCAGTTTGCGGGAATCATCTATTGACGTAGGGGGCCCAATTGTTTTGAATTCAACGTTACATTCAAATTCCCCCCTTTCCCCCAACTTAATTTTTTTAAATAGCAAGGTACCCCTTGTGACATGTCAAATAAAAGAGCATGAAAAAAGAAAATGTTTGGTGAAATTTATTTTTCATTTGATATGTCACAAGGGGGGGTACCTTGCTATTAAAAAAAAGTTATGGGTAGGGGAAAAGGGGGGGATTATCTCACAAATCCATGAGCCGATTTTACATTTTTTTCACCAAACATTTTCTTTTTTCATGCTCTTTTATTTGATTTGTCACAAGGGGTACCTTGCGATAAAAAAAATTAAGTTCTGGTGGGGGGGGGCGGAAATATCTCACAAGTTTATGAACCAATTTTCATTTTTTTTCATCAAACATTTTCTTTTTTCATGCTCTTTCATTTGATATGTCACAGCGGGTACCTTGCTATTAAAAAAAAATAAGTTGGGGGCAGGGGAGGAAGGGGGGAATGTGAATGTAACGTTGAATTTAAAAAAAATGTGCCCCCTACGTCAATAGATGATTCCCGCAAACTGAATATTTCTATCTATTGCGGTTTTTACATAAATAAAGATCCAAGTTTAAAAAAAAAAAAACACCCTGTATATTATAAATGGCTAGATTATTAATACCTGAAGTCAATGTAATTTGACTACCCGAAATCAACAGAGTTTCCAACGTCGAAAACAGATGAAGGTGGCTTATAAACTATCCAGTGTGCTGGTGGTACTGCTTAACGATAAGCTGTTTGGTACCTACTTTTTTTGAAAGAAAAATTGACAAATAAGGCGTCAAGTGAAACGTTTTTGGTGTTATCAAAATCTAGTCAATCAAGTTTATATAGCTGTCTCTACCTATTAACATTCAATGAAAACAGTTTTTCAAAAAAATCATTCGTATTCGTGAGTTTAATCTTATTGCATTTTTCCATACGTCTATAGCCCAATTTACTCTTGCCATGGAATAAAACACGACATCGTCATTTTCATTAACGTGGTTCAAGGCTATCGTAGTTTCCCAACTTGCCCTACAACAACCGCTAATCCGAGGTATGGCCAATGAATGTTCCGGTTTCAGATATCAGCGAAATTTGAGTCCAGTTGTCGATGAAGCCACAGCCTTGTCAACTCGTTCTTGCTTGATTCAATTATCCGAAGCGGCCTTGCTGAATATGGCCTCCACTTTTACTCGCCAAGGCTTGGCCGGAAAAATATGTTGTATTTATAAATTAAACTGTGAACTAGGTTTCTACAAGAACTCCGTTGGATTTTTAGCAACTTTTACAATCAGTACCAAGGACCGATGGCAGAGGTTCTGTGGGTCAGGTTGCCAGTTTTGGAACACATCAGGCATTTCTTCTTAGCTGATTCAATAGGTTCCCGCCACATGTACCCATGGGAAAGAGAACTAAAATTATAAACCAAAACTAATTTTTGTATGTGATTAACTACTGGGTGACTTATTTGTGTAGTTGTGTAGATTCAACTGATTATTCTTTGGTAAAACTGCTGACTTTAAGCATAGACTATGTTTTATCTATGCTTTAAGCCACTGCAAGCCAACAAATTTGATTAAGTTTTGATAGATTTAATTTACACATTTCTATAGCTTCAAAGTAAACTCCCCTGTAAGCCAGGACAGCTTCTCTTTTGTAATCAAGAACAGGTTCACCTCTGTAAGCAAGCAAAGATTATCATCCGCAAGCAAGAATAACTTCTCCCCTGTAAGCCAGGACAGCTTCTCTTCTGTAATCAAGAAGAGGATCTCCTCTGAAAGCAAGAACAGACTCTCATCTGCAAGCAAAAACAGCTTCTCCCCTGTAAGCCAGGACAGCTTCTCCCCTGTAAGCCAGGACAGCTTCTCTTCTGTAATCAAGAAGAGGATATCCTCTGAAAGCAAGAACAGACTCTCATCTGCAAGCAAAAACAGCTTCTCCCCTGTAAGCCAGGACAGCTTCTCCCCTGTAAGCCAGGACAGCTTCTCCCCTGTAAGCCAGGACAGCTTCTCTTCTGTAATCAAGAAGAGGATCTCCTCTGAAAGCAAGAACAGACTCTCATCTGCAAGCAAAAACAGCTTCTCCCCTGTAAGCCAGGACAGCTTCTCCCCTGTAAGCCAGGACAGCTTCTCTTCTGTAATCAAGAAGAGGATCTCCTCTGAAAGCAAGAACAGACCCTCATCTGCAAGCAAAAACAGCTTCTCCCCTGAGGGCCAGGACAGCTTCTCCCCTGTAAGCCAGGACAGCTTCTCTTCTGTAATCAAGAAGAGGTTCTCCTCTGAAAGCAAGAACAGACTCTCATCTGCAAGCAAAAACAGCTTCTCCCCTGTAAGCCAGGACAGCTTCTCCCCTGTAAGCCAGGACAGCTTCTCTTCTGTAATCAAGAAGAGGATCTCCTCTGAAAGCAAGAACAGACTCTCATCTGCAAGCAAAAACAGCTTCTCCCCTGTAAGCCAGGACAGCTTCTCCCCTGTAAGCCAGGACAGCTTCTCTTCTGTAATCAAGAAGAGGTTCTCCTCTGAAAGCAAGAACAGACTCTCATCTGCAAGCAAAAACAGCTTCTCCCCTGTAAGCCAGGACAGCTTCTCCCCTGTAAGCCAGGACAGCTTCTCCCCTGTAAGCCAGGACAGCTTCTCTTCTGTAATCAAGAAGAGGTTCTCCTCTGAAAGCAAGAACAGACTCTCATCTGCAAGCAAGAATAACTTCTCACCCGTAAGCCAGGACAGCTTCTCTTCTATAATTAAGAACAGGTTCTCCTCTGAAAGCAAGAACAGCTTTCTTAGTATGTACAACTATTGACTATGGGACCGGTTGCCATAGTCCAACCAGCACAGTAAAGTATTCTAGGAGAAAATCGAGTTGTCGCGACAGGAGCCTGCAGGTACAGCGTACAGCGTGGTCACTACTAGTTAACATTCCACGCTATTGTGTTGTGTCGTCGACAATAGCTTGTATGGGCAGCAATAGCGTCGCTGCTGGCAGCCTGCTACCCATCATTAATCAATTAAAACATAATCACCCATGGGATGGATGATCGGCTACTGTTCTATTGTCTGGAGGTCGACGCGGTGGCTGCCTTCAGGGGTCCCAAACTAACTAAAATATTTTTGTATATTTAAATTCGAGAGTCGAGAACTTATCAGTTCAGCTACAAACAAAAAAATGTAATAACCTTTTCTGTCTGTTTATAAAAGCGATCTATGTTGGACCCAAGCTAGTGCTCTTCGACTTGTTTAGTCCTAGTCGGAACATTGGCAAAAGTACTGTTAAAATAAACGGTATCAGCATTCTGACACATACTTTCTACCATAAGCTTGTCAACAACCTTTATCATGTGTAAGCGGTGAGAGTAAATATACGGAAATGGGATTTGTACAATTTTCTTCAGAATTTAAAGGACTATAACATACTAAATATTTATCAAAATCGTTCGAGCCAATTTGGGAAAAATCTGATTTTCCGTTATTTTATGGTGTTTTTATGGGAAAATAACATAATTTACAATAACTTTTGAACCGTAATTTTTACAGAAATGGGATTTGTACAATTTTCTTCAGAATATAAAGGACTATAACATACTAAATTTTTATCAAAATTGTTCAGGCCATTTTTGGGAAAATCCTATTTTTCCGTTATTTTATGGGGTTTTAAGGGAAAATCCCCATTGAAAATAAAAATTTCTAAAAAAATTTAAAAAACTATCACAATTGTAAGGACCATAACATACAATGTTAAATCAAAACCGGATTTTTGTCTAAAATCCTATTTTTCGTTATTTTATGGGGTTTTTATGGGAAAATAACATAATTTACCATAACTTTTGAACCGTAATTTTTACAGAAATGGGATTTGTACCATTTTGTTCAGAATTTAAAGGGCTACAACATACTAAATTTTTTATCAAAATCGTTCTGGCCATTTTTGAGAAAATCCGATTTTTCCGACTATTGTGTTAATATTGATTATACGATCAAAAACCTAAACTTAATAAGCTTGTTTTAAAACTGTAAAATTGAAAATAAAGTTAATACGGTTCTTTTTTGTTAATACTCCGATTAAATATTGGTAAATATATTATTTTTATTTCGAGAAACTCTTAGGGAACACGAATAATTTGGTATTTTGTATAGACTCATCATATTTATTTATTTCAAAAACGGAATGAAAGTAATCATTATGTTCAAAGTCCAAGACAATTCTTCCAACTTAGATCCTCGATAGTAAATAATAAATAATAATGTTTGCAGGAAATAAGTACACCTTTTTAATTTACTTTAAGAATGCCATCGGTGAATACAGCTGTACACTGTGTTTAGCAGTAATTTTAATTAGAAACAGTGCGCGTCGCGTATTTCTCTATCTCTCCCATGTTATAGCCGCGGCTTTTTGCCACTACGGCTCCGCGTCCCCGCGCTGGGTGCTTCTCTAGTGTTCTGCTAAAGCTGGCTTCACCGCAACATGTATGTATATCCCATTCGCGTGCCCTCTTTTTAATGTTTTTATAATCCTAGATCAGTAATTGGCTTGGATTCTTGGGGAACGAAGTAGGTTAATCAATGTTAAGAGTAAAGAAGAAAGTACTGAAATCTAGTTTTAATTAATAACGAATATTCGGAGTGCAGCGAACGCATTGATTCAAAATTAAGGTTTCCTTATTTTAACCTGAATTTGCAAACTCGTGTTAAAGAATCTGGAGTTAAAGGAGCAGTACTCAATCAAAACTTAAAATCTTAAAAAATATAGAAAACAATATTATTAGGTTATTGGTATATTAGCCTGACTTGGAAAATCGTGACTAAAATCTACAATCAAGTATCTCAGTAAACAATATACACTTTAAAGCATCAATATAAAGCATACTTTATCATTATCATTTTAGATGGAGACGCCGACTATTATAGGTGCGTTCTTCACTTTAAGCCCAGTGAAGGAAGGGCGTAGAATGGAGTGAGATGTCTTGTGTAGCTTCGTTACTGACTAAGACAAGCCACTTCATTAGTCAGGAAGCCCAAGAATCAAGGAAAGCTGGGACCATCAAAAAGCTATATCAGGCTAGCTGTTATCAAGATCGAACCGGTGACCTTTGATTACGAGGTGAGCACTATAACCACTGAGCTACCCTCTAAGCACTGGAAACTATTTATCAACAAAAATCTTTAACTTAAACAGATACAAGTGAGTACATAAACGAAAGTGCTTCCTCATTGCTTTGTCTCTGACGTCCAGTGGCGGGACGAAACCATGTAAACGGTCGGTAAACCATGCGATCGCCGCATTGTGTCGTGGCATGTAAGCCGCCAGTTCAATGCTCAATTGGTGCCAGAGATAATCGATTGCTTTACTAATTACCGCCGGACAATGATGATCATGAACTTGAGCGGCAAAAAGACAGCGATGAAGACATCGTGCATGCCCGAACACGACATCCGATGTTTACCCGGTTAATGTGCGTCGCGAACTCTCATGAAATCGACGATTACACACGGATAGAACGGTATCGTCGACGTGACGGAGTATACAGATGTTTAGCAGCTTCCCAGACACTGTCGAGCTGTTGCGGTTATTGATATATCGATGTTGCGATACGATAATTATTCTGGTATTGATATCTACGACTACACACGGATAGAACGGTATCGTCGACGTGACGGAGTATACAGATGTTTAGCAACTTCCCAGGCACTGACGAGCTGTCGCGGTTATTGATATATCGATGTTGCGATACGATAATTATTCTGGTATTTATATCTACGACTACACACGGATAGAACGGTATCGTCGACGTGACGGAGTATACAGATGTTTAGCAACTTCCCAGGCACTGACGAGCTGTCGCGGTTATTGATACATCGATGTTGCGATACGATAATTATTCTGGTATTTATATCTACGACTACACACGGATAGAACGGTATCGTCGACGTGACGGAGTAAACAGTTGTTTAGCAGCTTCCCAGACACTGACGAGCTGTTGCGGTTATTGATATATCGATGTTGCGATACGATAATTATTCTGGTATTTATATCTACGACTACACACGGATAGAACGGTATCGTCGACGTGACGGAGTATACAGATGTTTAGCAACTTCCCAGGCACTGACGAGCTGTCGCGGTTATTGATATATCGATGTTGCGATACGATAATTATTCTGGTATTTATATCTACGACTACACACGGATAGAACGGTATCGTCGACGTGACGGAGTAAACAGTTGTTTAGCAGCTTCCCAGACACTGACGAGCTGTCGCGGTTATTGATATATCGATGTTGCGATACGATAATTATTCTGGTATTTATATCTACGACTACACACGGATAGAACGGTATCGTCGACGTGACGGAGTAAACAGTTGTTTAGCAGCTTCCCAGACACTGACGAGCTGTCGCGGTTATTGATATATCGATGTTGCGATACGATAATTATTCTGGTATTTATATCTACGACTACACACGGATAGAACGGTATCGTCGACGTGACGGAGTATACAGATGTTTAGCAGCTTCCCAGACACTGACGAGCTGTCGCGGTTATTGATATATCGATGTTGCGATACGATAATTATTCTGGTATTTATATCTACGACTACACACGGATAGAACGGTATCGTCGACGTGACGGAGTATACAGATGTTTAGCAACTTCCCAGGCACTGACGAGCTGTCGCGGTTATTGATACATCGATGTTGCGATACGATAATTATTCTGGTATTGATATCTACGACTACACACGGATAGAACGGTATCGTCGACGTGACGGAGTAAACAGTTGTTTAGCAGCTTCCCAGACACTGACGAGCTGTCGCGGTTATTGATATATCGATGTTGCGATACGATAATTATTCTTTTATTGATATCTACGACTACACATGGTTAGAACAGTATCGGAGACGTGATGACGTATACAGTTTCACTGGCGTAGATGGATACCAAAATAAATAATATATAAATAAAACTAATTAGGAATCTCAAAATCTCTTAAAGACATGATAACAAAAGACTTACACTGTCACATTTGGCAACGTATACACTATTCGATTCCGAAAACAACATTTTGGTAACACACAATACTTTTACGCTTTTTGAACAATTCCTCAGAGTTTACAAAATATCATATAATTTACCACGTCCTGTTACTTTCCTCAAATGTTTCCCGGGACAATTTGAATAACCCGATATGAAACTACAATGACTCCACTTTCCTCGGGGAAAGTAGGCCCGTTTAATTCGACCGCCCATTTCGCCCAATTCTGCCTGTGGTACATTATTCTATGATTGCGGCGTGGCGGTGCGTTGCGCCGCGGTTGTCGCAAGTCCAGGTGACGTAAAAGATGTGGCCCCGTCACGCAGCCTGGCGGAAGAAAGCTGTCGTTGGGCAACTCTGGGTTTCACCGTGGAAAGCGGCTTTCCGCTCGGCAGTCGCGTTGTTAATTACAATTTATTTATTTAGCAACTGTCAGCCAGCGGGCAATGTAGGTCGCGGGGTTTCAAGGGTTGTTGGACGGAAAATCAAAAATCTTATAGGAACTCATTATTGTAACCTTGTGACGTAATGCTTATCGTATACATTAGTGAGATGTTCAAACAGTTTTGTGAATTCTGATTGTAAAACAAATATTGGAAGATTTTTTATTTAAGGGCACGAATACTAGCTAGTAATCGTGAATTAAGGGTAGGCTTAAATGTTAATCGGGAATGTGAACTATCATAAAACCAAATTTCAGCCCAATCCGACCAGTAGAAATCAAACAAACAAACACAAACTTTCAAATTCATAATATTAGTATGATTTTCTGCTCTTATACATTGATTTTAACTTCTATTATTCTTTTTATTAGGTGAAGTAAGCTGCCGTAAACATGTGAAATTGGAAAAAATTATCAAATAACACATGTGGACAGATAATGAAAAACATTTACGATTATCTCTAAATCATTGTAAAAAAAACTTTAATCTACATAAAGTTGAAATGGCTTTAAAAAGAAACTAAGATCTTGAGTAAACATTTTATTTTATAGCTTATGCTCTCTATAAACTTTTTAATATTTTTCAAAAGCAATATAATTTTTACTCATCCAAAATAGTTATTACAAACTTTCCTTGTAAACAAAAGTCGTAATTCTTATGGAAATGTATAGAGACGGTGCAAGTTGACGAACACGTGGAACGCCACCCATCGGACCAGATAAGGGAATGCGATGGAACGAATCCTTCGGTTACAGACGACTTGGGCTCGGTCGTACCGATAACTGCACAGTGCACACCGATATCGTACTGCAGAACATTATACAACCGCCGTGTTCTACAGCAATTCCTGTACTGCAGAAAACATTTAGTGGAAAACAGCAGGACACTGCGATATTGTACGGACAAGTCCTGTACTGCAGAACATTATGCAACCGCGGTGTTGTACAGCAAGTCCTGTTCTGCAGAAAATATAAGGCATAGAAAAATACTGTACTAGAAACCCGCGATATTGTACTTCAAAAATCCTGTCCTACAGATCATTATAAAGGGTGAGTCTTCTAAGCTGTCCTAACCAGATTACAGACGAACGGCTTGACATACAGAGATGAAACAAATCTCTTCCCGACTGATTCATACCCAAGGAACAACGTAAACACAGTTTTACCATTTTTAAAATACAGGGGCTTGAGAAACTGGCGGTCATGGGTTAGAATCTCAGTGATTTCAAATGTAAACATATGCCATATCATGTATGATTTAAAAGCTCTAGACTAGAAGAATAGCTTAGTGAAACAGAACTCCTTTATCTTTATCCTTTTCAAAATGGGGACCATTTTTTTGTAAAATATTGATATTTACAGAATATCCTGTATTTAAAAAATGGTAAAATATTTTTACGTTGTTCCTTTAGTATGAGTTAGTGGGGTAAATGTTTTGTTTCGTCTCTGTATGTCAAGCCGAGAACAGCTCAGCCGAAGACTCACCCTGTATAGAACAAACGTGATATTAGGTCCATACAACACAATTTCCTCTCCTGCAAAAAAATATTTAGCATTGGAAAACATTAGGATACAACGAAATTGTACTGCACAAGTCCTGTCCTGCAGAATATAATTCAGAATATAACAATCCCTCATTTCAAGTTTTTCCTGTAAAAAAACTGTGACTGTAGAAATTATGTTTTATGTTTTACAAGTAGTACTGTACACTCTTATCCCTGAAACCTTTTTAATGTGTGTCACTTGGTCTCATCGGATAGTGCTGATGCCACCTGAAGGGGTTTAAGGGTCAAATTTGCAAACTTTTAGCTACGGGATAAGAGGCCAAGATATAGTTTATGGAATAATGGATCGTCAGGATATACAACATTGTGTACTTAGTTCACAATATTTAAGTGGTTTGAGGGGAAGTTCTCCTACCATTTTTTTTATTTAATGTATGCTGCTTAATCAGTTTTTGAGCTATTATTTTAAAGGTAAGGATCAAGTGGAGGGGATAGATTTCTTCCCTAAAACCGCCTAAATATTGTGATCGAAGTATATCGTTTTTTATTAATTATATCCTAATACAAACTGGCATAGATATGCTGGTATAAATCATAAACATTCATGTGACTAAAGATAACATTTCATGTGTTTAGCATATTATTAATTGATAGTTGATCGCCTGATGACGAATAACAACTTCAGGATCTAAAGTAGGCTATATTTTCACAATGCAATTTAAATTATAAAGCTGCAATTACCATCTCATAAAATTGTTCTAAAACTGCGTGTCTTTCATAATATTAAGTCAATTATACCTTTTGTAAACAGCTCACATAGCAACACTTTTCATCACAGGAATCTTTTAAAGGTGAAAAATACTCCAAAATCAGTAAAAAATATGTTTGAAGTATTTTTTTCTTTAGGAGTAAGTGGATTGAAAGGGATCTACTTTGGAGTGTTTTCAGATCCAAGTCCGAGTGTTGCCCGCATGCAGCATGTCGCCACCATATTCTCTATGGTGGTTGAATGGTAGGAGGTGGGCCGCCATGGTGGTCATGCCTCAGCAAGTCCATTGTCCGGCGCTCAAGGCTATACAGCCAGTGGAACCGAGGTTTTACGTAAACAGACGAAAAACACGATGGAAATGTGTTAAAACACACTGTTCTAAAGCCTTAATCCAGATAAAATGTATACGTGTTTATATTTCTTTGAATAATTTATGCATGTGTATTTCCTAATGTACAGTAGCACCACTCCTCTTCAGTCGTCACGTCAAAAAATCGCTTTAAAAATATACGAATGTTTGTTAGTTTCCTTAGTTCGAAGGGTTATTGCTGTTGTCATCAGATTATTTAAATACAAGGTTAACTACAATACAAGTATTATCGTTGTAAGTTATTTATACTTGTTTTTCGTTGTTATTTTGTAGTGTTAAATACAAGGTTTCCATTATGGGTTTCCTTCAAAATAGTAGTTAAAATATCGATTTGATTGTTTTAATTAAAATTAGGTTTGCGATTATCATTCTAATATAATGTATGATGTAGTATAATAAGTATAATAAATTGTACTTATCCAATGAATAAATATAATAAATGTATAATATAATGATATGTAGTTTATTCATGTAGTCATAATACAAATTATACAACAAGATCTATGAAACCAATATTAATCTAAAATTAAATACAACTCGACTATATAAATACCTGAATCAAAATTGGAATGTAAAAATTAAAAAAAATAATAAAACAATAAATAAAATTCAAGACTTTTTTTGATTGAAGTGGTTAAAAATAGTAAATCTTATAATTTTTTTTTGTTTTAGACTAAGATCATTTCGAATCGAGTTAATTAAGAAAATAATATTTAGAAACACCAATAAATGACTAGGCGAACGCACACGATCTTTTACTAATCAAACAAGACAACAATATTGGCATCTTTTATTACTGGCAAATCTTTGCTGATGTTGTGTACCATTGCAGTTATGTTAAAAGAAACACCATGATGTTATAAAAGCTAAAAAGCCAAATTTATTTGCATATTCTTAAAGTAAATAAGTGAAACTTACTTTTATGCGTTGAAGTACTCATTGGTGTATCTACTATATGGTGATATAGTGATATTGACAGCTTGAAAGTGAGTTCAATTATGGTTCAATGGGAGTGATAAATAGCAGTGAGGGAAGTTCAATAACTATTGACTAAAGTCAACCACGCACAAAAGGGGTGTTAAAGCACCTAGGCCTACTGGCTGGTGTAGGGTGGAAGTATAGGGAGTACATTCGTGATCATACAGTGAATCTTCGTAGTATGCTTTGAACATTCACAAATAAAATGTGTTATTAAAATAAGTAAAGTCCATGACATAATATCTTATTTTAAAATTTTTCTCTTGCACGACTACCCTGCAATGTCCTTTTGTGAGACAGTTCGGGGAAATCAGACTAATAAACAATAATATAACACAGAAAAAAGCCATTAGTATTTTTTCAACACACTTAATTTATGTTGTTTTCAGTTGAGCAATTTGTATTGTGGGTTGAATATACTTTAGGTAGAGGAGATTATTGGTAATTCCTATTAGTTTCACTGCAATGCAGGGAACATAGACCTACACTAAGAACTATTTATACTGTTAAAGTTTTAGCTGCAAATAATACTACTGTACTAACATTGTATACCCTTCTATTTATCTATATATACGGAGAACAATGATTTAATACGTAAGCATACGGCAGATTATTATTTATATTATTAATGAATAATAATATGAGGTCTTACATAAACAATAATATAAACCCTCGTACTATCGTTCATATTATATTATACGACTATCCGCAGTACTATCCGGATAATTATACCAATTTGTATATACCAAGGCAAAAATGTGGTTCAGATTCCACTATAAACTGTAGGTCCCACGATTACTAGAAAAATCGTGGT